>NW_023637581.1:197230-497230 GCF_015220235.1 Choloepus didactylus
TTTCTGAAAACTACGTTGAATACAACTTTCATTGACTTCTATGTGTTTTCCCTCGGCTGAAAGACAGCTTTTTTGAAAGGAGTCACATGTACCCCTGGGAAAGCAGTATCTTACACAGTTCTGAAAACTAAGTTGAATACAGCTTTCTTTGACTTCTATGTGTTTTCCCTGGGTTGAAAAACACCTTTTTTTAAGAAGTCATGTGCATCTCTGCAAAAGCACTATGTTACAAAGTTCTGAAAACTAATTTGAATACAGTTTCACTGACTTCTATGTGTTTTCCCTGGGCTGAAAAACACCTTTTTTGAAAGCAGTCACGTGGGACTCTACGAAAGCAGTATGTTACACAGTTCTGAATACTCAGTTGAATCCAACTTTCTTTGACTTCTATGTGTCTTCCCTAGGCTGAAGAACAACTTTTTGGAAAGCAGTCACATGGGCTTTTGCGAAAGCTGTATGTTATACAGTTGTGAAAACTAAGTTGAATCCAGCTTTCATTGACTTTTATGTGTTTTCCCTGGGCTGAAAAACAACTTTTTTGAAAGCAGTCATGTAGAACTCTGCAAAAGCAGTGTGTTATACAGTTCTGAAAACTAAGTTGAATACAGCTTTCTTTGACTTCTATGTGTCTTCCCTGGGCTGAAAAACAACTTTCTTGAAAGCAGTCATGTGGAACACTGCGAAAGCAGTATGTTACACAGTTCTGAAAGCTTAGTTGAATACAGATTTCACTGAATTCTAGGTGTTTTCCCTGGGGTGAAAATCACCTTTTTTGAAAGCAGTCACGGGAACTCTGCGAAAGCCATATATTACACAGTTTTGAAAACTAAGTTGAATACAGCTTTCATAGACTTCTATGTGTCTTCCCTGTGCTGAAAAACAACTTTTTAGAAAGCAGTCACGTGGAATACTGCGAAAGCCTTATGTTAAACAGTTGTGAAAGCTAAGTTGAATAAAGCTTCCATTGACTCCAATGTTTTTTCCCTGGGCTGAAAAACAACTTTTTTGAAAGTGCTCACGTGGAACTCTATGACAGCAGTATGTTACAAAGTTCCAAAAACTAAGTGGAATACAGCTTTCATTGACTTCTATGTCTTTTCCCTGGGCTGAAAAACAACTTTTTTGAAAGCAGTCACGTGGAACTGTGTGAAAGCAGTATGCTCCAATGTTCTGAAAACTAAGTTGAATACAGCTTTCATTGATTTCCATGTGTCTTCCCTGTGCTGAAAAACAACTGTTTTGAAAGCAGTCTCGTGGAACTCTCTCAAAGCAGTTCTGAAAACTTAGTTGAAAATGGCTTTCATTGACTTCTGTCTGTTTTCCCTGGGCTGAAAAACAACTTTTTTGAAAGCATTCACCTGGAACTCTGCGAAAGCAGTATGTTACACGTTTCTGAAAACTAAGTTGAGCACAGCTTTCACTGAATTGTATGTGTTTTCCCTGGCATGAAAAACAGCTTTCTGGGAAACAATCAGGTGGAATTCTGTGAAAACCATATGTTACACAGTTCTGAAAACTAAGTTGAATACAGCTTTCATTGACTTGTTTGTGTTTTCCCTTTGCTGAAAAACAACTTTTTTGAAAGCAGTAACGTAGAACTCTGCGAAAGCAGTATGTTTCACAGTTCTGAATACTAACTTCAGTAGAGCTTTCATTGACTTCTATGTGTTTTCCCTGGGCTGCAAAACAACTTTTTTGAAAGGAGTTATTTGGAACTCTGTGAAAGCATTATGTTACACAATTCTGAAAACTAAGTTGACTACAGCTTTCATTGACTTCTTTGTGTTTTCCCTGGGCTGGAAAACTACTTCTTTGAGAGTAGTCACGTGGAACTCCATGAAATCAGTATGTTACACAGTTCCGAAAATTAAGTTGAAAACAGCTTTCATTGAGTTCTTTCTGTTTTCCCTGGGCTGAAAAACAACTTTTTTGAAAGCAGTCACGTGGAACTCTGCGAAAGCAGTATGGTACTCAGTTCTGAAAACTAAGTTGAATACAGATTTCATTGAATTCTTGATGTTTTCTCCGGGCTTAAAAACAACTTTTTTGAAAGCAGTCTCGTGGAATTCTGTGAAAGCTGTATGTTATAAAGTTCTGAAAACTAATTGGAATACGGGTTTCATTGACATCTATGTGTTTTCCCTGGGCTGAAGAGCAACTTTTTTGAAAGCAGTCATGTGGAACTGTGTGAAAGCACTATGTTGCAGAGTTCTGAAAACTAAGTTCAATACAGCTTTCATTGACTTCTATGTGTTTTCCCTGGGCTGAAAGCAACTTTTATGAAAGCAGTCACGTGGAACTCTGCGAAAGCAGTATGTTGCACAGTTCTGAAAACAAAGTTGAATACATCTTTCATTGACTTCTATTTGTTTTCCCTAGGCTGGAAAACAACTTTTTTGAAAGCAGTCATGTGAAACGCTGCGCAATCCGTATGTTACACAGTTCTGAAAACTAAGTTGGATACAGGTGTCATTTACTTCCAGTTGTTTTCCTTGTGATGAAAAAAAATTTTTTAAAGCACTCACATGGAACTCTGTGAAAGAAGTAAGTTACACAGCCGTGAAAACAAAGTTGAATACAGCTTTCATTGTCTTATATGTGTGTCATGGGCTGAAAAACAACTTTTTTGAAAGCAGCCACGTGGAACTCTGTGAAAGCAATAAGTTACACAGTCCTGAATACCAAGTTGTACACACCTTTCATTGACTTCTATGTGTTTTCCCTGGTCTGAAAAACACCTTTTTTGAAAGCAGTCACATGGAATTCTGCTAAAGTAGCATGTTACACAGTTCTGAAAACTAGGTTGAATACAGTTTTCATTGACTTCTATGTGTTTTTCCTGGGCTGAAAAACACCTTTTTTGAAGGCAGTCTTGTGGAATTCTGCGAATGTAGTATGTTACACAGTTCTGAAAACTAAGTTGAATATAGCTTTCTTTGACTTCTATGTGTTTTCCCTAGGCTGAAAACACCTTTTGTGAAAGCAGTCACGTCGAACGCTTGAAAGCAGTATGTCACAGTCTTCTGAAAACTAAGCTGAATACAGCTTTCATTGACTTCTATTTGTTTTTCTTTGGCTGAAAAACAACTTTTTTGAAAGCAGTCACATGGAACTCTGCGAAAGCAGTATGTTACACAGTTCTGAAAACCAAGTTGAATAAAACTTTCATTGACTTCTATGTGTTTTCCGTAGGCTGAAAAACAACTTTTTGTAAAGCAGTCACGTGAAATGCTCCAAAAGCATTATGTTACACAGTTCTGAATGCTAAGTTGAATACAGCTTTCATTGACTTCTATGTGTTTTCTCTGGGCTGAAATACAACTTTTTTGAAATCAGTCACATGGAACACTGCGAAAGTTGTATGTTACACAGTTCTGAAAACTAAGTTTTATACAGCATTCATTGACATCTAGGTGTTTCCCCTGGGCTGAAAAACAACTTTTTTGAAAGTAGGCACGTGGAACTCTGTGAAAACAGTATGTTACACTGTTCTGAAAACAAAGTTGAATACAGCTTTCATTGACTTCAATGTGTTTTCCCTGGGCTGAAAAACAACTTTTTTAAAGGTGTCACATGGAGCGCTGTGAAAACAGTATGTTATACAGTTCTGAAATCTAAGTTGAATACAGCTTTCATTAACTTCTGAGGTCCTTCTCTTTTTGAGCTCTTTTATAGGACTCCAGTGTTTCAATCAAGACCTGCCCTTAATGGGCAGGGCCTATAACTCCGTGGAAATAATCCAGTCAAAGTTTTCATTCACAGTAGTTTGTTTTTGTGCCCATCTCCATGGAAACTATCAAAGGATTCCAACTTAATCAACACTAATACATCTGTCCCCACAAGATTGCATCAAAGAACATGGAATTTGTGGGGACACAATACATTCAAAATAGCACACACCATTATATACCAGGAAGCTACTGTGAAGAAATCAAAGCAAAGTATCCTTTGACTTTCACCCTGACAATGCCGTAACTTTTATATTGAGGACTGCTGGTGCAACCTTTGGTGACCCCTGGGGACCAATTGCCAATGAGTATTGCTCAGCATATTTTCAAGGATAAAAATTCAAAGATTAATGTATCCACATTAGGTTCATACCAGAGAGTTCCTTCTCCCTTAGAAGTCTCACAATTTTGGGCATGATTGTTTGATACTCCTTTGTGTTGCTCTAATTTTTTAACTGTATAATAGAGAAGGTATTTATAGTAAAATATTTAATTACTCTGTGACTAAAAGGCAAGATCAGTAACCACCAGGGATGGGAAAGCACATTTTTCACAATGAAATATTTTTTTTTATTTAAAAGTGTGGCACTATCATAGGAGTAAAACTAGTTTATTACACAAAAATTAGAGTACAACAAAATTCAAAGAATAAAATGAAAATCATTCATAACTGTTGTTAACCTTTACATGTACTTTCTTCCAATTATTTTCCTTTATACATATGATGTTTATTTACATGTCTCCTTACATACTTGCATAATTTTACCATACAGTATTTTCAGTAACTTAATCTAATTTTATCACTAAATGATTATAATGCTACTTGTGCTGGTTTGAATGTATTATGTCCCCCAGAAAAAGCCATATTCTTTGATGCAATCTTGTGGGGCAGACATAATAGTGGGGATTAAGTTGGAATGTTTGGATTAGGTTGTTTGCATGGAGATGTGCCCCACCCAACTGTAGATGATAACTGGTGGGATATTTCCATGGGGGCATGGCCCCACTCATTCAAGGTGGGCCTTGATCAGTGGAGCCATATAAATGAACTGACTGAGAGAAAAGGAACTCAGTGCAGCTGTGAGTGACATTTTGAAGAGGAGCATGCTTGCTAGAGAGGAATGTCCTGGGAGAAAGCCATTTTGAAACCAGAACTTTGGAGCAGATGCCAGCCACGTGCCTTCCCAGCTGACAGAGGTTTTCCAGATGCCATTGGCCATCCTCCAGTGAAGGTACTCAATTGCTGATGTGTTACCTTGGACTGTTTATGGCCTTAAGACTGTAACTGTGTAGCCAGATAAACCCCCTTTTTATAAAAGGAATCCATCTCTGGTGTTTTGCATTCTGCAGCATTAGCAAACTAGAACACTACTTTATCTAAAGTATATGGGTCTTTTGTAACACCCAAAATTTCATGTATTATGCATCAGATGGTGTCCCATAACTAATTTCCCTCTCAGGAGTGTGAACCAGCTAATAAATGGATGTCTAGTTCTTCTAGATTACTTTACATTTCAGATACTTTACCTTTCCATTCTTAGTCATCTTGAAATGTGTTGCTATTAACTTCTTTATTAATTCATATGGTTCACATTTTCTTGCTTTTTAATATGTTTAGTAATTTTTTTATTATATAGTCTAATTTGTGAGTTATATATTGTAGGCTGTTTGATTATGTTGCCTTCATTTATGGGTTCAGTTTTTCTCTGGCAGACAATAGATAACAGAGACTGCCTTTTCAACCTCTCAGAGTTATTTTATTTTATTATAAGGAAGATATATTTGGTTTTCTCTTTAATCTTAGGGTATTGCTCATACTCCAAAGCATGGCCCTTACTTGTAATAGAATTGTTCCTGCTTTCTGACAGAATCCAATCAAATAGCAAAACTGCTTCTTTGCACTGTCTCCCTAGCTACCCAGCCAAAGTTTAAATACCACAGGTGTTTTGTGTGGTCTTTGGCTAATGAGAATTGGCAAGTGCTAGGTTAAAAGATCTAATGGAGAGGATAAAACAGATAGGTATACATGTGAAATTTCATCATAGGGAAGGAATCTATAGGTAGTGTCCAATGAAATTCTAGAAATAGAAAGTTTTAAAAGCACACACATATGCACAATATAAGAAACAAAAAAATTTATGAACAGGATGATTGGTAGAATCAATACAGTTGAGAAAAGAATTAGTGAACTTGAAAAGCCAACAGGAATTACCAAACTTAAAAAAAATTAAGGAAAAATGTCTAGGGAATAATGGCCAAGGCTGTGAGACAATATCAAACACTTAATACACGTATAGTTAAAGAACCACAATAAGAATAGATAGAGAGTGCACCTTAAAAAATAAAGGAAGTACTGGCCAAACTTTTCTAAAAATAAGGAAAGACATTGAACCACAGGTCCATATATGCCAGGGTACTCCAAGAATGAAAACTACCATTAGCAAATCAATGAACAAGCAAAACACATAGACCCATTTGTCTCACTGTTGAAAAAACAAAGACAAGTAGAAAATTATGAAGGTAGAGGAAAATATATACCACATACTGAAGGAAAACTATGAGAAGTATATCAGTATTGTCATCAAAAATGTTACAAGCCAGAGCATAATGGAGAGACATGCTTAAAGAACTGAAAGTTAATAACTGACATTGCAGAATCCAATACCCACTGAAATTGTTTTAAAAATAAAAACAAAATAATGATTTTTTCAGGGAACTTAACTCACCACACTCACAAAGAGAGGAATAATTTATAGTCAGCAGACTTGTGTTCCTAAATTTTCAAAGCAGAAGGAAGAAGGTAACCTGTGTCTACTGAAAGGATAATGATAAAAATGTAATATTCACAGGGAACATATAAAGTATTAGATTTTTAAAAATTCAATTGCTCTAAGAATAAATAAATAATAGAAAAAGGTTGATGCATGGTGGGGCTTGAGATATATATATATATATATAAGTTCAAAAGCATAGTTAATAAAAAATCTACAAAGATGGAAAGTGTTAAATTTTTAAATGTTGCTCTGAAACTGTAAACAAGCTATGTACTTAAAATTTAGTCTCACAGAGAATAAAATGTAGAATGAGTACCCAGTCACATACAAGCACTACATAAGGTATACCATGGTTTGTGTTCTTTCATCCTCTTACACTCAAAGGTACCATGCACCATGTAGTTTAAAGAATGTAGTCCTAAAATATGTAGTAAATAATGGAGATAAGGAAGTAATGAAGTTCTCTAGACTCCTGCTAATGATACATATCATCCACAATGATTAACTTCTCTGTTTCTAAATTGTATAAAATCCACAAGAAAACTCAGCATGGGGAGGCAGAATTGGAACCAACAATATCCTCTGTTCTCCCCTGGCATAAATAAAGCCTCTTTTTCCTTCACAGCCATGTTTGATCTGTCTGTACATTAAGAATTTCTGAGCAATGAACCAGATTTGGGTGGTCTCATTTTCAGAGCCTGTAAATATAAGAAAAGACAAACCACTTCCAAGATGAGATATAGCTCAAAAAGCATACAATTAAAAAATAAATGCTTATACAGGAATTACCTCTAATTGCAAATAAAAAAACACAGAAACAACAATAAATAAAGCTTGTATAAACAATTATTTCAAACCAAAATATGCCATACAAAAGCAATTTTGTTTGGTATGATGCATTATAAGGCAGAAATTTTAAAAATAAATTGAGAAATTATGAATATAAAGCAGATTTAAAAGATTTGAATAAATTAAATAGATTTTAATTAGCAGAATATAGTTAAATATTTTATTCATGAACTAGGGCTGCACTTTATTTTAAATATTCAAAAAACATTTAGAAAAAATAAGCATATAATTTTACAGAGAAAATCTATATGATTTTCAAAAGAAAGGCAAACTATATAATCCTATGTTTTAAATACAAGCAATATATCTACTTACAACTACAAAAATATAAATAAAGCAAAAAATCAAATCCTTGTAAAATGAAAAATTACTTTTTAAAATAGCCTTTGAATAGCAGACAAATAAAATTGCATTTTCAGATTATATAGAAGATATTGTGTTTAAAAATGAAATTTTAGCACTCTACCTTTCTAAAATTTGAGGTGCCTGAAAATATTGATACCAATCAAATGCAGTGGGTTCTCTCTCTTATGTACTCAAATGACCAATTCCTTAGAAACAAGGGTTTCAAAGCAAGAGTTTATTGCTAAGCACAAAGAAGAAGATCAGATGGCTTATTGGTCTAAAAATCTTTCTCCTAGAACCTCAGTAACTCTGATAGTTTTATAGTATCAAAAGATGGACAGGTTTAAGATAATAACCACAAAGCCTCTAAATATTGTAATTAGATGTGATCTATGTATTGAGTGTGAGAAGAGTGATTATATGCTTAGCAAGATAGTTTAGGAATGGGGATGGTTTCATCTGGGCTGACTCAAGTTCTTTCATTAATAAACATTATGGGTTGTCTTTTGTGATCATAAGACTAAAGTAGAAATATAGATTTGGGGTTACAAATAAGGGCCAGTAACAAGGATTTTACAAACACAAGATAAAGGCTATATATGTTATACAATCATTATCAATGATAAAGGCAACTGGTTACATTTCAGTAATTTCGGGTATTTTCCTCTGGCCATTCGAGTATACTAGTGTGGGAACCACAGGCACAGGGCATTCACCAAGGGCCTTGACACACAGCAGCTTGCATGACCTAGATCAATTACGGTTTGATGAATTCTCCTTGTAATGTCAGATACTAACAGTTATCTATACCCAAAACTACCTCCTTCCTGAGATTTCCTGAAATATTGTTATCTCTATTATCCTCCCCTCCTCCCTGTTGATTAAAATCAACCCCTCCCTACATTACATGACCCTGCTCCCTGCTTTATGCTCTCATACCCATTGGAATGTTGAGCCCTTATAAGCAACTTATTCAGCTCCTCCTCACCAAGGGTGGACTATTTCCACATTGTGCTCTGAACTGGCTGCCATTCAGAGAAGCTCCTGAATCCATTCAGAGAAACTCCTGATTTCAGGGCAATGTGGCTTGACTTCCCTACCCTGTAGGTAAGCCCTATAATAAAAGTTCATGTCTCAGAATGTGTCTGGTGCTTTCTTTAGTCCTTTGGCCACAAAAGCCCTCTTGGGCTGTGACAACTGGAAAGTAAAAAAAGAAATACTTTAATAGTAATTCAGTAATCATAATTATTTGTTAAATCCTAACCTCTTTGTTACAATATTAATTGCTTGAAAACTCTTAGTTTTTCAAATTTTCTCTATTAAAATTTTTAAAACAAATGAGATGTCAACCAAATAATTATCATCTAAGCTGCAAGGCAATAAAGATATTTATTTCAGGTCTTAGAATTTCAGTTCAGAGAGCACGGATTCAGGTAGCAGCACAAATCATGTCCCACCATCCTATTTCCAGTAAGAAGTTTTTAAAGGAAAAGAAGATTATGCAAGTTGTTTGTGGTTGGTGGGTATTCACTACACTCCAATTGCCTTTCAGATTAGATAGTTAACTGAGTTATTTATCCTGGGGTTTGTTTCTGGTGTCCAAATGTCCTAAGGGTTTTTAGGAGTATTGTTGCTTGAGGCTCTGTATATTGCAGCAGTTTATGTTATTTGCATAAGAATAGCCTCCAAAATAACCATCACACTCCATTTGAAATCTCTTAGCTTTAGAAACTGTTTTATTTCTTTTTACAGCCCCAAGTGTAAATGAAAATTTGAGAATAAACAAATTATTGTGATTTCTGAATCATTATATGTGTTCTTTTTTCTATATTGTTGAATAGGCACAAGTTAATACATGAAATTACTGAATCTCATCTAGTCTCACCCTCATTTATACTTATTATTATAGTGGTTGTTGTGTTCTGGTCTCAGCCCTGTTTACAGTTGCAATGGTTATTCTAGCCTAGTCTCAGCCTTGTGCATATTAACTATTGTAATGGTAACTCCAACCCCTTCCTGAATACCTTAGAATCAGGGAGACAGATTTTTGGTCTGATAGGCTATCTGCTCTCCAAATTCATGCAGATCATTAAACAGTTTCTCTTTTTGAAACCCAGGTGTCATGGATTGGCTGTTAATGTGCATCAGGCAGAAAATTCACTTCTTTCATCTGGTATCAATTTGTAACTGAAGAAGGGACAAGTGTTCCTTAGGAGTCTGACTTCCCATAGTTCTATAGCCCAGGCAGGACAGGTTAGCCCAGTAATCAAGCCTTTTGTGGCAAATGGACTCTTTTTAGTCTAGAGGCTCAGCAATTGGGATTTTATCTATTCTTTCAGCACTCCAGACCCTCAGGACCTTAAAAACCATCAAAGAGAGAAACAGTTTTCAGTATGAAGTCCAGATATTTGAATGGGTGAATGGGTCATCAAAGTAAAAGTTGATCAGAAGATAGGACATTGGGTTCCCTGGACATGGGTTTGAGGCCCTAGATTCTGCTTCCAGAACAATCCTCCTTGTTCTGACCTCTCCATCTTTCTCTTTTCTGTGCACCATTCTGTATGGTGTTTCAGGCCCTGGCCTGTGTTTGTCTGTATGGGTTTCAAGACCATGCCCTGAGTTTGTTGAATGTACTTCTGGAAAATAAGTTATCCAAAAAGTAATTGTTATTCACTCACTGTGTGAGTGGTTCACCATGGTAAAAGTGGATCAGGGGAGAGGCGGGGCAAGATGGCAGACTGGTGAGCTGTATGTTTTAGTTACTCCTCCAGGAAAGTAGGTAAAAAGCCAGGAACTGCGTGGACTGGACACCACAGAGCAATCTGTCTTTGGGCATACTTCATACAACACTCATGAAAACGTGGAACTGCTGAGATCAGCGAAATCTGTAAGTTTTTGCGGCCAGGGGACCCGCGCCCCTCCCTGCCAGGCTCAGTCCCGGGGGAGGAGGGGCTGTCAGCTCCAGGAAGGAGAAGGGAGAATTGCAGTGGCTGCTCTCATCGGAAACTCATTCTACTGATTCAAACTCCAACCATAGATAGACTGAGGCCAGACACCAGAGACTCTGAGAGCAGCCAGCCCAGCAGAGAGGAGACGGGCATAGAAGGAAAACAACACGAGAAGCTCCAAAGTAAAAGCAGAGGATTTTTGGAGTTCTGGTGAACACAGAAAGGGGAAGGGCGGAGATCAGGCCTTGAGGCGCATATGCAAATCCCCAAGCAAGGCTGATCTCTCTGCCCAGGGCACCTTTCCTTAATGGCCCTGGTTGCTTTGTCTATTAGCATTTCAATAACCCATTAGATCTCTGAGGAGGGCAGTTTTTTTTTTTTTTTTTTTTTAAATCCTTTTTGCTTTTTCTAAAACAATTACTCTAAGAAGCTCAATACAGAAAGCTTCAAAGAATTGAAATTTGGGCACGTCAAGTCAAGAGCAGAACTAAGAGAGCTCTGAGACAAAAGGCAATAATCCAGTGGCTGAGAAAATTCACTAAACAACACAACTTCCCAAGAAAAGGGGGGTGTCCGCTCACAGCCACCATCCTGGTGGACAGGAAACACTCCTGCCCATCGCCAGCCCCATAGCCCAGAGCTGCCCCAGACAACCCAGTGTGACGGAAGTGCTTCAAATAACAGGCACACACCACAAAACTGGGCGTGGACATTAGCCTTCCCTGCAACCTCAGCTGAAAGTCCCAGAGCTGGGAAGGGGAAGCAGTGTGAATTAACAGAGCCCCATTCAGCCATCATTTGAGCAGACTGGGAGCCTCCCAACACAGCCCAGCAGCCCAGAACTGCCCTGGGGGGACGGCACTCACCTGTGACATAGCACAGTCATCCCTCAACAGAGGACCCGGGGTGCACAGCCTGGAAGAGGGGCCCACTTGCAAGTCTCAGGAGCCATACGCCAATACCAAAGACTTGTGGGTCAGTGGCAGAGACAAACTGTGGCAGGACTGAACTGAAGGATTAGACTATTGCAGTAGCTTTAAAACTCTAGGATCATCAGGGAGATTTGATTGTTAGGGCCACCCCCCCTCCCCGACTGCCCAGAAACACGCCCCACATACAGGGCAGGCAACACCAACTACACACGCAAGCTTGGGACAACCAATTGGGCCCCACAAGACTCACTCCCCCACTCACCAAAAAGGCTAAGCAGGGGAGATCTGGCTTGTGGAGAACAGGTGGCTCGTGGACGCCACCTGCTGGTTAGTTAGAGAAAGTGTACTCCACGAAGCTGTAGATCTGATAAATTAGAGATAAGGACTTCAACTGGTCTACAAACCCTAAAAGAACCCTATCAAGGACAGCAAATGCCACGAGGCCAAAAACAACAGAAAATTATAAAGCATATGAAAAAAACCAGACGATATGGATAACCCAAGCCCAAGCACCCAAATCAAAAGACCAGAAGAGACACACCTAGAGCAGCTACTCAAAGAACTAAAGATGAACAATGAGACCCTAGTACGGGATATGAAGGAAATCAAGAAGACCCTAGAAGAGCATAAAGAAGATATTGCAAGACTAAATAAAAAAATGGATGATCTTATGGAAATTAAAGAAACTGTTGACCAAATTAAAAAGATTCTGGACACTCATAGTACAAGACTAGAGGAAGTTGAACAACGAATCAGTGACCTGGAAGATGACAGAATGGAAAATGAAAGCATAAAAGAAAGAATGGGGAAAAAAATTGAAAAACTCGAAATGGACCTCAGGGATATGATAGATAATATGAAACGTCCGAATATAAGACTCATTGGTGTCCCAGAAGGGGAAGAAAAGGGTAAAGGTCTAGGAAGAGTATTCAAAGAAATTGTTGGGGAAAACTTCCCAAATCTTCTAAACAACATAAATACACAAATCATAAATGCTCAGCGAACTCCAAATAGAATAAATCCAAAAAAACCCACTCCGAGACATATACTGATCACACTGTCAAACATAGAAGAGAAGGAGCAAGTTCTGAAAGCAGCAAGAGAAAAGCAATTCACCACATACAAAGGAAACAGCATAAGACTAAGTAGTGACTACTCAGCAGCCACCATGGAGGCGAGAAGGCAATGGCACGATATATTTAAAATTCTGAGAGAGAGGAATTTCCAGCCAAGAATACTTTATCCAGCAAAGCTCTCCTTCAAATTTGAGGGAGAGCTTAAATTTTTCACAGACAAAGAAATGCTGAGAGAATTTGCTAACAAGAGACCTGCCCTACTGGAGATACTAAAGGAAGCCCTACAGACAGAGAAACAAAGACAGGACAGAGAGACTTGGAGAAAGGTTCAGTACTAAAGAGATTCGGTATGGGTACAATAAAGGATATTAATAGAGAGAGGGAAAAATATGGCAAACATAATCCAAAGGATAAGATGGCCGATTCAAGAAATGCCTTCACGGTTTTAACGTTGAATGTAAATGGATTAAACTCCCCAATTAAAAGATATAGATTCGCAGAATGGATCAAAAAAAATGAACCATCAATATGTTGCATACAAGAGACTCATCTTAGACACAGGGACACAAAGAAATTGAAAGTGAAAGGATGGAAAAAAATATTTCATGCAAGCTACAGCCAAAAGAAAGCAGGTGTAGCAATATTAATCTCAGATAAAATAGACTTCAAATGCAGGGATGTTTTGAGAGACAAAGAAGGCCACTACATACTAATAAAAGGGGCAATTCAGCAAGAAGAAATAACAATCGTAAATGTCTATGCACCCAATCAAGGTGCCACAAAATACATGAGAGAAACATTGGCAAAACTAAAGGAAGCAATTGATGTTTCCACAATAATTGTGGGAGACTTCAACACATCACTCTCTCCTATAGATAGATCAACCAGACAGAAGACCAATAAGGAAATTGAAAACCTAAACAATCTGATAATGAATTAGATTTAACAGACATCTACAGGACATTACATCCCAAATCACCAGGATACACATACTTTTCTAGTGCTCACGGAACTTTCTCCAGAATAGATCATATGCTGGGACATAAAACAAGCCTCAATAAATTTAAAAAGATTGAAATTATTCAAAGCACATTCTCTGACCACAATGGAATACAATTAGAAGTCAATAACCATCAGAGACTTAGAAAATTCACAAATACCTGGAGGTTAAACAACACACTCCTAAACAATCAGTGGGTTAAAGAAGAAATAGCAAGAGAAATTGCTAAATATATAGAGACGAATGAAAATGAGAACACAACATACCAAAACCTATGGGATGCAGCAAAAGCAGTGCTAAGGGGGAAATTTATAGCACTAAACGCATATATTAAAAAGGAAGAAAGAGCCAAAATCAAAGAACTAATGGATCAACTGAAGAAGCTAGAAAATGAACAGCAAACCAATCCTAAACCAAGTAGAAGAAAAGAAATAACAAGGATTAAAGCAGAAATAAATAACATAGAGAACAAAAAAACAATAGAGAGGATAAATATCACCAAAAGCTGGTTCTTTGAGAAGATCAACAAGATTGACAAGCCCCTAGCTAGACTGACAAAATCAAAAAGAGAGAAGACCCATATAAACAAAATAATGAATGAAAAAGGTGACATAACTGCAGATCCTGAAGAAATTAAAAAATTATAAGAGGATATTATGAACAACTGTATGGCAACAAACTGGATAATGTAGAAGAAATGGACAATTTCCTGGAAACATATGAACAACCTAGACTGACCAGAGAAGAAATAGAAGACCTCAACCAACCCATCACAAGCAAAGAGATCCAATCAGTCATCAAAAATCTTCCCACAAATAAATGCCCAGGGCCAGATGGCTTCACAGGGGAATTCTACCAAACTTTCCAGAAAGAACTGACACCAATCTTACTCAAACTCTTTCAAAACATTGAAAAAAATGGAACACTACCTAACTCATTTTATGAAGCTAACATCAATCTAATACCAAAACCAGGCAAAGATGCTACAAAAAAGGAAAACTACCGGCCAATCTCCCTAATGAATATAGATGCAAAAATCCTCAACAAAATACTTGCAAATCGAATCCAAAGACACATTAAAAAAATCATACACCATGACCAAGTGGGGTTCATTCCAGGCATGCAAGGATGGTTCAACATCAGAAAAACAATCAATGTATTACAACACATTAAAAACTCGAAAGGGAAAAATCAATTGATCATCTCAATAGATGCTGAAAAGCATTTGACAAAATCCAACATCCCTTTTTGATAAAAACACTTCAAAAGGTAGGAATTGAAGGAAACTTCCTCAACATGATAAAGAGCATATATGAAAAACCCACAGCCAGCATAGTACTCAATGGTGAGAGACTGAAAGCCTTCCCTCTAAGATCAGGAACAAGACAAGGATAACCGCTGTCACCACTGTTATTCAACATTGTGCTGGAAGTGCTAGCCAGGGCAATCCGGCAAGACAAAGAAATAAAAGGCATCCAAATTGGAAAAGAAGAAGTAAAACTGTCATTGTTTGCAGATGATATGATCTTATATCTAGAAAACCCTGAGAAATCAACGATACACCTACTAGAGCTAATAAACAAATTTAGCAAAGTAGCGGGATACAAGATTAATGCACATAAGTCAGTAATGTTTCTATATGCTAGAAATGAACAAACTGAAGAGACACTCAAGAAAAAGATACCATTTTCAATAGCAACTAAAAAAATCAAGTACCTAGGAATAAACTTAACCAAAGATGTAAAAGACCTATACAAAGAAAACTACATAACTCTACTAAAAGAAATAGAAGGGGACCTTAAAAGATGGAAAAATATTCCATGTTCATGGATAGGAAGGCTAAATGTCATTAAGATGTCAATTCTACCCAAACTCATCTACAGATTCAATGCAATCCCAATCAAAATTCCAACAACCTACTTTGCAGACTTGGAAAAGCTAGTTATCAAATTTATTTGGAAAGGGAAGATGCCTCGAATTGCTAAAGACACTCTAAAAAAGAAAAACGAAGTGGGAGGACTTACACTCCCTGACTTTGAAGCTTATTATAAAGCCACAGTTGCCAAAACAGCATGGTACTGGCACAAAGATAGACATATAGATCAATGGAATCGAATTGAGAATTCAGAGATAGACCCTCAGATCTATGGCCGACTGATCTTTGATAAGGCCCCCAAAGTCACCGAACTGAGCCATAATGGTCTTTTCAACAAATGGGGCTGGGAGAGTTGGATATCCATATCCAAAAGAATGAAAGAGGACCCCTACCTCACCCCCTACACAAAAATTAACTCAAAATGGACCAAAGATCTCAATATAAAAGAAAGTACCATAAAACTCCTAGAAGATAATGTAGGAAACATCTTCAAGACCTTGTATTAGGAGGCCACTTCCTAGACTTTACACCCAAGCACAAGCAACAAAAGAGAAAATAGATAAATGGGAACTCCTCAAGCTTAGAAGTTTCTGCACCTCAAAGGAATTTCTCAAAAAGGTAAAGAGGCAGCCAACTCAATGGGAAAAAATTTTTGGAAACCATGTATCTGACAAAAGACTGATATCTTGCATATACAAAGAAATCCTACAACTCAATGACAATAGTACAGACAGCCCAATTATAAAATGGGCAAAAGATATGAAAAGACAGTTCTCTGAAGAGGAAATACAAATGGCCAAGAAACACATGAAAAAATGTTCAGCTTCACTAGCTATTAGAGAGATGCAAATTAAGACCACAATGAGATACCATCTAACACCGGTTAGAATGGCTGCCATTAAACAAACAGGAAACTACAAATGCTGGAGGGGATGTGGAGAAATTGGAACTCTTATTCATTGTTGGTGGGACTGTATAATGGTTCAGCCACTCTGGAAGTCAGTCTGGCAGTTCCTTAGAAAACTAGATATAGAGCTACCATTCGATCCAGCGATTGCACTCCTCGGTATATACCCGGAAGATCGGAAAGCAGTGACACGAACAGATATCTGCACGCCAATGTTCATAGCAGCATTATTCACAATTGCCAAGAGATGGAAACAACCCAAATGTCCTTCAACAGATGAGTGGATAAATAAAATGTGGTATATACACACGATGGAATACTACACGGCAGTAAGAAGGAACGATCTGGTGAAACATATGACAACATGGATGAACCTTGAAGACATAATGCTGAGCGAAATAAGCCAGGCACAAAAAGAGAAATATTATATGCTACCACTAATGTGAACTTTGAAAAATGTAAAACAAATGGTTTATAATGTAGAATGTAGGGGAACTAGCAGTAGAGAGCAATTAAGGAAGGGGGAACAATAATCCAGGAAGAACAGATAAGCTATTTAACGTTCTGGGGATGCCCAGAAATGACTATGGTCTGTTAATTTCTGATGGTTGTAGTAGGAACAAGTTCACTGAAATGTTGCTATATTATGTAACTTTCTTGGGGTAAAGTAGGAACATGTTGGAAGTTAAGCAGTTATCTTAGGTTAGTTGTCTTTTTCTTACTCCCTTGCTATGGTCTCTTTGAAATGCTCTTTTATTGTATGTTTGTTTTCTTTTTAACTTTTTTTTTTCATACAGGTGATTTGAAAAAAGAAGGGAAAGTTAAAAAAAAAAAAAAAAAAAAAAAAAAGAAAAAAGACAAACAAGGGAAAAAAAAAAAAAAAAAAAAAAGATGTGGTGCCCCCTTGAGGAGCCTGTGGAGAATGCAGGGGTATTCGCCTACCCCACCTCCATGGTTGCTAACATGACCACAGACATAGGGGACTGGTGGTTTGATGGGTTGAGCCCTCTACCATAGGTTTTACCCTTGGGAAGACGGTTGCTGCAAAGGAGAGGCTAGGCCTCCCTGTATTTGTGCCTAAGAGTCTCCTCCTGAATGCCTCTTTGTTGCTCAGATGTGGCCCTCTCTCTCTGGCTAAGCCAACTTGAAAGGTGAAATCACTGCCCTCCCCCCTACGTGGGATCAGACACCCAGGGAAGTGAATCTCCCTGGCAACGTGGAATATGACTCCCAGGGAGGAATGTAGACCTGGCACCGTGGGACGGAGAACATCTTCTTGACCAAAAGGGGGATGTGAAAGGAAATGCAATAAGCTTCAGTGGCAGAGAGATTCCAAAAGGAGCCGAGAGGTCACTCTGGTGGGCACTCTTATGCACACTTTAGACAACCCTTTTTAGGTTCTAAAGAATTGGGGTAGCTGGTGGTGGATACCTGAAACTATCAAACTACAACCCAGAACCCATGAATCTCGAAGACAGTTGTATAAAAATGTAGCTTATGAGGGGTGACAATGGGATTGGGAAAGCCATAAGGACCAAACACCACTTTGTCTAGTTTATGGATGGATGTGTAGAAAAGTAGGGGAAGGAAACAAACAGACAAAGGTACCCAGTGTTCTTTTTTACTTCAATTGCTCTTTTTCACTCTAATTATTATTCTTGTTATTTTTGTGTGTGTGCTAATGAAGGTGTCAGGGATTGATTTAGGTGATGAATGTACAACTATGTAATGGTACTGTAAACAATCGAAAGTACAATTTGTTTTGTATGACTGCGTCGTATGTGAATATATCTCAATAAAATGATGATTAAAAAAAAAAAAAAAAAAGTAAATGAATAATAGGAAGGGATGGGGGGATGGGATGCTTTGTGTGTTCTTTTTTACATTAACTTTTATTCTTATTCTTTTTTGTGTGTTATAATGAAAATGTTCAAAAACTGATTTGGTGATGAATGTACAACTATATACTGGTACTGTGAATAACTGATTGTGTGTAGCTTATGAGGAGTGGCAATGGGATTGGGAAAGCCATAAGGACCACACTCCCCTTTGTCTAGTTTATGGATGGATGAGTAGAAAAATAGGGGAAGGAAACAAACAAACAAACAGACAAAGGTACCCAGTGTTCTTTTTTACTTCAATTGCTCTTTTTCACTTTAATTATTATTCTTGTTATTTTTGTGTGTGTGCTAATGAAGGTGTCAGGGATTGATTTAGGTGATGAATGTACAACTATGTAATGGTACTGTGAACAATTGAATGTACGATTTGTTTTGTATGACTGCATGGTATGCAACTATATCTCAATAAAATGAAGATTAAAAAAAAAAAAAAAAAAAAAAAAGTGGATCAGGAAGTTAATATGGTGGTTCCAGTCCTGTGGATGTGGGTTTTAAGACACTGAGTCCCACTTCCAGTATGACCTCTCTTTGCTCTGACCTCTACACATTTCTGTTTACTGGGGATCATTCTGTGTAGGGTTTGAGACCCAGACCTAAGTATGCTTGTTGAGTATTATTCCAACCAAGTTTAGCCCCCAAACCAAAGAACATGCCAGGCATGAAGTTAGATATGAGTTTAACAGGACTTCCTGACAGAGTTCTTCTTGGTGATGGCCAGCTGAGGAAAATTGAATTTAGTGCCCAGCAAAGAGCTGGGGGCACTGAGGGTGGTTCAAAAGCATTAGGACAAGGGTATTATATAGGAGAGAACAGAGTTTGGGCAGATTTTGAGACATGAGGGTGTTGAGATTTCTTATTAACATGATCAGGGGAGGAGAGTTTTAGTGTTTTGTTTATGATTCCATTTGTACATTCTTTCTCTCCCTGGGAAGGTCTATCCCAGTCAAGTTGGAAGCTATGTGAAATATCTCACTCTTACTACAGGAGGGAGGGACACTGGGCCCTGGGTCCCCACAAGTAAACTCTTTGGAAAGAAGTAATCCAATAATTTATAATAATTTAATGAAATTAAGTGTTTGATACCAGTTTAAGTGTTAATTGGTGGGTTACTTAGACATAGTAAGTTGTTAATTATTAAAAGTCCTGTTTAATTGTTAATTAGGGTGTTGTTTTAGTTATTACTTGGTGTGTTACTTAAATATATAAGTAAGTGTTAAGAGTATGTTTGAATTGTTAATTGGCTTGGTATTGCATTTGCATTGTTCAAGGGCTCATAGTTTGCTACTGATTACTGAAATTCTTTAGAAAGGGAAATTCTAATTCTTGTAGCATTCCTCCTAAGTGTAGCCCTTTCAGGTATATTTTGAAAAGTTGTAAAACTTTTAATTATGAGCATATGGAAAAAAACAAACAAAAATCTGGTTCATTTCTGTTCTAACCAAGTTTAGCCCCCAAACCAAAGAACATGCCAGGCATGAAGTTAGACATGAGTTTAATAGGACTTCCTATCTGATTTGGAATCAGGAGAAAATGGCCTGAGAATGACTCTATAGAAATGAAAACTGTTTTAATGTTAGAGTTGTTCTTCAAGAGAGAGCAGAAATTGGATGAGATATTGTATGGTTCAATCCTGTATTTGTCTCTCTCAACAATCAATGCTGATGAGAACATGTAAATTTTTACCTGTAAAGATTAGTGGAGAAAAGAAACATATCTTCCCTGATTCAAATTTGGAGGATCAAATAGAACCCTTATTAATTCCTTCATGTGCTCCACCTCCACTCTGTAACCAAGGGGCCAATAAATCAGGAAAGGAGGAATCTCCATTACTTCCTCTTCCTCCTCTGTGTCCCTCTTTATCAGAGGTAAAAGACCTGAGATAGAAATGGTCTCCCTCCCATACCCACTATGGTACACATTTTGGACAGGCCTGCTCTTCAAAACCAGCTGTAGCACCAACCAGTAGTCCTCAAGCAAGTGCCTATAGAAGTAGACAAACAGGGAGGCCCAAGAGGATTTATACTATCCAAGCATACCAGAAAGGAATGAAAAAGTGAGCTTTAAATTACTGAGTTTCATATTTCTCTTTCTGGATTTTGTGTGTCTAACTTCCTATTTGTCTCTCTGTGTAATGTATATTTTCCTACTTCCAGATGGTAATACCAAATTGGTAAACAAAAATTTTTAAAGGAGCATTACTTGAATTGCCTAAAGATAAATGAGTACTCCTGGGGTCCCCACCTCCACTACCCCCCCAAAAAACCCTCTAGGCCTCTTTAGATTTGTAATTACCCTAACAAACCTGGGCATTGCAAAGAAACTACACCCCTGGAAATTCCTGAAGGTAGTAGAGGGCAGCCTTGGGGAAAGGCAAAGAATTTTTCCAATGGTCCCTTCACAGCTTTAGGTGAAATAGGTGCATATTTGGAAGAGCATGGGAACTCTCATCAACACTAGGCCACCTTAATGGTCTTAAATCCCACCACCTCCTTTTAAAACTTTTAAAACAGAGCCTTATTCTTTCTTTGTCAGCTATCCCTGCCCCCAGGGCCTAAACAGCTTATGCAGCTATGGGGAAAATGTTGGATGCAGAGAGATTGGGAAGGTGGACTTTGTTTAAAACTCTTTCCACTGGGTCTGGAGATTAGAAAGTATAAGCACAGAAGAAATATTGTGGAATAGGACAAGTACTGAGATAATTCCTTAATTTAAAATAAATTTTTCCAAAAATATCTTTGTGTCCCAGAAAATACATGGTCTTCTAATCCATTCTTATTGGTGCAGGCCTACTGTGGGTGGGACTTTTTGATTAGATTTTCCAATTGAGATGTGACCCACCCAATTCAAGGTGGGTCTTAATCCCTTATTGTGGTCCTTTATGAGGGTAAAAGGCAAAATAAGATGAGAGAGCAGAGAGAGAAACACCCACAGAAGCTAAAGAAGCCACGGAAGCCAGAACCTGAAAGGAGGAACCTCCACTACTGGAAAGAAGGACCAGCAGATTCCTGCCATTTGCCTGCCCATGTGACAGAGTTGTCTCAGATGCCAGCAGCATTTCTTCAGTGTCCAGGTATCATCCTGTTGATACCTTGAGTTGGACATTTCATGGCCTTAGAATTGTAACTGCCAGTTAATAAATTCTCATTGTAAAATCCAACCAATTTCTGGGTATACTGCATGCCAGCAGCTTTAGCAAACTGAAACACCACATTAAATAAATCATTATCAAAATATAAATAGACTCACGATAGGGGTAATTTGATAAGATCAAATTGCCAAATTTCAGCAAGTAGGAGAAAATGTTCTTGAAGGCTACAAAAAGTATCCTGGCTTTATGCTTGGGATAAATTAAACATTTGATATATATTTTCCAGAGTTTGATGATTTTGAGGTTTTTCATAATTTTAAGATCTTATGAAAACAGATTTTTTAACCTCCAATAGAAAAAGTGACATTATAACAGTTAGCTCTTTAAGATAGTGATAAAAGTGTTTATGTTTCATGAAATTATATTATTTGACAAGCTATATTAAAAATGTTTTATAGGATGTTTAAGGACAATATCGAAGATCTTTTCTTAACTTAATGTATGTGGGTATATAACATGTAAAGGAAATGCTTTGTTGAAGAAAGGGGTGTAGTTTTTTGTTTTTTTTTTTTATCTTCATTTTATTGAGATATATTCACATACCACGCAGTCATACAAAACAAATTGTACATTCGATTGTTCACGGTGCCATTACATAGTTGTACATTCATCACCAAAAACAATCCCTGACACCTTCATTAGCACACACACAAAAATAACAAGAATAATAATTAGAGTGAAAAAGAGCAATTGAAGTAAAAAAGAACACTGGGTACCTTTGTCTGTTTGTTTGTTTCCTTCCCCTATTTTTCTACTCATCCATCCATAAACTAGACAAACTGGAGTGTGGTCCTTATGGCTTTCCCAATCTCATTGTCACCCCTCATAAGCTACATTTTTATACAACTGTCTTCAAGATTCATGGCTTCTGGGTTGTAGTTTGATAGTTACAGGTATCCACCACCAGCTACCCCAATTCTTTAGAACCTAAAACGGGTTGTCTAAAGTATGCATAAGAGTGCCCACCAGAGTGACCTCTCAGCTCCTTTTGGAATCTCTCTGCTACTGAAGCTTATTTCATTTCCTTTCACATCCCCCTTTTGGTCAAGAAGATGTTCTCTGTCCCACAATGCCAGGTCTGCATTCCTCCCCGGGAGTCATATTCCACGTTGCCAGGGAGATTCACTCCTCTGGGTGTCTGATCCCACGTAGGGGGGAGGGCAGTGATTTCACCTTTTAAGTTGGCTTAGCTAGAGAGACAGGGCCACATCTGAGCAACAACGACGCATTCGGGAGGAGGCTCTTAGGCACAACCATAGGGAGGCCTAGCCTCTCCTTTGCAGCAACTGTCTTCCCAAGGGTAAAACCTGTGGTAGAGGGCTCAACCCATCAAACCACCAGTCCCCTATGTCTGTGGTCATGTTAGCAACCATGGAGGTGGGGTAGGCGAATACCCCTGCATTCTCCACAGGCTCCTCAAGGGGGCACTACATCTTTTTTTTTTCCTTGATTTTCTTTTTTTTTTTTTAACTTTCCCTTCTTTTTTACATCAACTGTATGAAAAAAAAGTTAAAAAGAAAACAAACATACCATAAAAGAACATTTCAAAGAGACCATAACAAGGGAGTAAGAAAAAGACAACTAACCTAAGATAACTGCTTAACTTCCAACATGTTCCTACTTTACCCCAAGAAAGTTACCTAATATAGCAACATTTCTATGAACTTGCTCCTACTATATCCATCAGAAATTAACAGACCATAGTCATTCCTGGGCATCCCCAGAACATTAAACAGCTTATCTGTTCTTCTTGGATTATTGTTCCCCCTTCCTTAATTGCTCTCTATTGCTAGTTCCCCTACATTCTACATTAAAAGCCATTTGTTTTACATTTTACAAAGTTCACATTAGTGGTAGCATATAATATTTCTCTTTTTGTGCCTGGCTTATTTCGCTCAGCATTCTGTCTTCAAGGTTCATCCATGTTGTCATATGTTTCACGAGATCATTCCTTCTTACTGCCGCGTAGTATTCCATCGTGTGTATATACCACATTTTATTTATCCACTCATCTGTTGAAGGACATTTGGGTTGTTTCCATCTCTTGGCAATTGTGAATAATGCTGCTATGAACATTGGCGTGCAGATATCTGTTCGTGTCACTGCTTTCCGATCTTCCGGGTATATACCGAGAAGTGCAATCGCTGGATCGAATGGTAACTCTATGTCTAGTTTTCTAAGGAACTGCCAGACTGACTTCCAGAGTGTCTGAACCATTATACAGTCCCACCAACAGTGAATAAGAGTTCCAATTTCTCCACATCCCCTCCAGCATTTGTAGTTTCCTGTTTGTTTAATGGCAGCCATTCTAACCGGTGTTAGATGGTATCTCATTGTGGTCTTAATTTGCATCTCTCTAATAGCTAGTTGTCCGGCGCTTCTCCGCCCCGCCTCGAGTCCTCGGTCGGCCGGCGATGGGGACCAGAGAGATAAGGGGAGAGAGGGTGCGGACAACGTCTTACCCAGAGCACTTGTGATCACTCAGGACTCGCGGTGGTAAAGCAGATAAACTTTTAATGGGACTAGGCAATCATCATCTTTACAGGTTCCACCCGGGGCGAGACACCTCGGGGGAGAACAACCTCGATGCGGCCGTCAGGTACGGCTCCTTGTGGGCTGTCTCTCCGAGCTTTGCCCGGGAACTTTCTTATAAACCTTGCGTGTATCCAATGGGCTAACGCCACGCACACAAGCATGATTGGTGAATACAGCGGGTGGTTACATACATCAGAAGCCGGAAGCAGGATGTGGGCGCCATCTTGGCACAACTCGATGGGCGGGGGGAACTCAAGGGCAGGCTGCAGCTTGTCTACTAGGCCAAATCCGGAAGGTGGCTGCTCACAGCTAGTGAAGCCGAACATTTTTTCATGTGTTTCTTGGCCATTTGTATTTCCTCTTCAGAGAACTGTCTTTTCATATCTTTTGCCCATTTTATAATTGGGCCGACTGTACTATTGTCATTGTGTTGTAGGATTTCTTTATATATGCAACATATCAGTCTTTTGTCAGATACATGGTTTCCAAAAATTTTTTCCCATTGAGTTGGCTGCCTCTTTACCTTTTTGAGAAATTCCTTTGAGGTGCAGAAACTTCTAAGCTTGAGGAGTTCCCATTTATCTATTTTCTCTTTTGTTGCTTGTGCTTTGGGTGTAAAGTCTAGGAAGTGGCCGCCTAATACAAGGTCTTGAAGATGTTTTCCTACATTATCTTCTAGGAGTTT
The DNA here is from genome assembly GCF_015220235.1 of Choloepus didactylus. Taxonomy (NCBI): domain Eukaryota; kingdom Metazoa; phylum Chordata; class Mammalia; order Pilosa; family Megalonychidae; genus Choloepus; species Choloepus didactylus. The sequence continues at coordinate 221,935 of NW_023637581.1, forward strand.
TATGGTACTTTCTTTTATATTGAGATCTTTGGTCCATTTTGAGTTAATTTTTGTGTAGGGGGTGAGGTAGGGGTCCTCTTTCATTCTTTTGGATATGGATATCCAACTCTCCCAGCCCCATTTGTTGAAAAGACCATTATGACTCAGTTCAGTGACTTTGGGGGCCTTATCAAAGATCAGTCGGCCATAGATCTGAGGGTCTATCTCCGAATTCTCTATTCGATTCCATTGATCTATATGTCTATCTTTGTGCCAGTACCATGCTGTTTTGGCAACTGTGGCTTTATAATAAGCTTCAAAGTCAGGGAGTGTAAGTCCTCCCACTTCGTTTTTCTTTTTTAGAGTGTCTTTAGCAATTCGAGGCATCTTCCCTTTCCAAATAAATTTGATAACTAGCTTTTCCAAGTCTGCAAAGTAGGTTGTTGGAATTTTGATTGGGATTGCATTGAATCTGTAGATGAGTTTGGGTAGAATTGACATCTTAATGACATTTAGTCTTCCTATCCATGAACATGGAATATTTTTCCATCTTTTAAGGTCCCCTTCTATTTCTTTTAGTAGAGTTAGGTAGTTTTCTTTGTATAGGTCTTTTACATCTTTGGTTAAGTTTATTCCTAGGTACTTGATTTTTTTAGTTGCTATTGAAAATGGTATCTTTTTCTTGAGTGTCTCTTCAGTTTGTTCATTTCTAGCATATAGAAACATTACTGACTTATGTGCATTAATCTTGTATCCTGCTACTTTGCTAAATTTGTTTATTAGCTCTAGTAGCTGTATCGTCAATTTCTCAGGGTTTTCTAGATATAAGATCATATCATCTGCAAACAATGACAGTTTTACTTCTTCTTTTCCAATTTGGATGCCTTTTATTTCTTTGTCTTGCTGGATTGCCCTGGCTAGCACTTCCAGCACAATGTTGAATAACAGTGGTGACAGCGGGCATCCTTGTCTTGTTCCTGATCTTAGAGGGAAGGCTTTCAGTCTCTCACCATTGAGTACTATGCTGGCTATGGGTTTTTCATATATGCTCTTTATCATGTTGAGGAAGATTCCTTCAATTCCTACCTTTTGAAGTGTTTTTATCAAAAAGGGATGTTGGATTTTGTCAAATGCTTTTTCAGCATCTATTGAGATGATAAATTGATTTTTCCCTTTTGACATGTTAATGTGTTGTAATACATTGATTGATTTTCTTATGTTGAACCATCCTTGCATGCCTGGAATAAACCCCACTTGGTCATGGTGTATGATTTTTTAATGTGTCTTTGGATTCGATTTGCAAGTATTTTGTTGAGGATTTTTGCATGTATATTCATTAGGGAGATTGGCCAGTAGTTTTCCTTTTTGTAGCATCTTTGCCTGGTTTTGGTATTAGATTGATGTTAGCTTCATAAAATGAGTTAGGTAGTGTTCCATTTTCTTCAATGTTTTGAAAGAGTTTGAGTAAGATTGGTGTCAGTTCTTTCTGGAAAGTTTGGTAGAATTCCTCTGTGAAGCCATCTGGCCCTGGGCATTTATTTGTGGGAAGATTTTTGATGACTGATTGGATCTCTTTGCTTGTGATGGGTTGGTTGAGGTCTTCTATTTCTTCTCTGGTCAGTCTAGGTTGTTCATGTTTCCAGGAAATTGTCCATTTCCTCTACATTATCCAGTTTGTTGCCATAGAGTTGTTCATAGTATCCTCTTATAATTTTTTTAATTTCTCTTGCTGCTTTCAGAACTTGCTCCTTCTCTTCTGTGTTTGACAGTGTGATCAGTATATGCTTTGGAGTGGGTTTATTTGGATTTATTCTATTTGGGGTTCACTGAGCATTTATGATTTGTGTATTTATGTTGTTTAGAAGATTTGGGAAGTTTTCCCCAACAATTTCTTTGAATACTCTTCCTAAACCTTTACCCTTTTCTTCCCTTTCTGGGACACCAATGAGTCTTATATTTGGACGTTTCATAGCATCTATCATATCCCTGAGGTCCATTTCGATTTTTTCAATTTTTTCCCCATTCTTTCTTTTATGCTTTCATTTTCCATTCTGTCATGTTCAAGGTCACTGATTCATTGTTCAACTTCCTCTAGTCTTGTACTATGAGTGTCCAGAATCTTTTTGTTTTGGTCAACAGTTTCTTTAATTTCCATAAGATCATCCATTTTTTTATTTAGTCTTGCAATGTCTTCTTTATGCTCTTCTAGGGTATTCTTGATTTCCTTTGTATCCCATACTATGGTCTCATTGTTCATCTTTAGTTCTTTGAGTAGCTGCTCTAGGTGCTGTGTCTCTTCTGATCTTTTGATTTGGGTGCTTGGGCTTGGGTTATCCATATCGTCTGTTTTTTTCATATGCTTTATAATTTTCTGTTGCTTTTGGCCTCATGGCATTTGCTGAACTTGATAGGGTTCTTTTAGGATTTGTAGACCAATTGAAGTCCTTATCTCTAATTTATCAGATCTACAGCTTCGTGGAGTACACTTTCTCTAACTAACCAGCAGGTGGCGTCCACGAGCCACCTGTTCTCCACAAGCCAGTTCTCCCCTGCTTAGCCTTTTTGGTGAGTGGGGGAGTGAGTCTTGTGGGGTCCAATTGGTGTACCAAGCTTGCGTGTGTAGTTGGTGTTGCCTGCCCTGTATATGGGGCATGTTTCTGGGCAGTCAGGGATGGGGGGTGGCTCTAACAATCAAATCTCCCTGGTGATCCTAGAGTTTTACAGCTGCTGCAATAGTCTAATCCTTCAGTTCAGTCCTGCCACAGTTTGTCTCTGCCACTGACCCACAAGTCCTTGGTATTGGTGTATGGCTCCTGAGACTTGCAAGTGGGCCCCTCTTCCAGGCCGTGCACCCCGGGTCCTCTGTTGAGGGATGACTGTGCTATGTCACAGGTGAGTGCCGTCCCCCCAGGGCAGTTCTGAGCTGCTGGGCTGTGTAGGGAGGCTCCTAGTCTGCTGAAATGATGGCTGAATGGGGCTTTGTTAATTCACACTGCTCCACCTTCCCAACTCTGGGACAATCAGCTGAGGTTGCAGGGAAGGCTAATGTCCATGCCCAGTTTTGTGGTGTGTGCCTGTTATTTGAAGCACTTCCGTCACACTGGGTTGTCTGGGGCAGTTCTGGGCTATGGGGCTGGCGATGGGCAGGAGTGTTTCCTGTCCACCAGGATGATGGCTGTGAGCGGACACCCCCCTTTTCTTGGGAATTTGTGGTGTTTAGTGAATTTTCTCAGCCACTGGATTATTGCGTTTTGTCTCAGAGCTCTCCTAGTTCTGCTCTTGACTTGACCTGCCGAAATTGCAAGTCTTTGAAGCTTTCTTTATTGGGCTTCTTAGAGTAATTGTTTTAGAAAAAGGAAAAAGGATTTTTTTTTTTTTAAAAAAAAGGGCCCTCCTCAGAGATCTAATGGGTTATTGAAATGCTAAGAGACAAAGCAACCAGGGCCATTAAGGAAAGGTCCACAGGGCAGAGAGATCAGCTTTTCTTCGGGATTTGCATATGTGCCTCAGGGCCCTTCCCCTTTCTATGTTCACCAGAACTCCAAGAATCCTCTGCTTTTGTTTTGGAGTTTTTCGTGTTGTTTTTTTTTCTCTATGCCTGTCTCCTCTCTGCTGGGCTGGCTGCTCTCAGATTCTCTGGTGTCTGGTCTCAGTTATCTATGGTTGGAGTTTGGATCAGTAGAATGAGATTCCGATAAGGGCTGCCACTGCAGTTCTCCCTTCTCCTTCCCGGAGCTGACAGCCCCTCCTCCCACGGGACTGAGCCTGGCAGGGAGGGGCGTGGGTCCCCTGGCCGCAAAAACTTACAGATTTCGCTGATCTCCGCAGTTCCACGTTTTCATGAGTGTTGTATGAAGTATGCCCAAAGTCAGATTGCTGTGTGGTGTCCAGTCCACGCAGTTCCTGGCTTTCTACCTACTTTCCTGGAGGAGTAACTAAAACATACAGCTCACCAGTCTGCCATCTTGCCCTGCCTCAGGGGTGTAGTTTTGTCTTCAGGAATGCATAGGACAAAACCTGGGTGGACGTGAAAATTTGTGGAAGTTTGTGGAAGTAAATTTTGTTTGTCATCATCAATCTGAGCCAAAATTTGATAGGCTTGTTTATAATGTTTTGTAAGTGATTTTTGTGTCAAATTGTATTGATAGAAAACTCGAGGTAAGTTTTCTTTCTGTTAAAATAATGCAGATTGATGAAATGCATGATGTGTGAACAAAACCATCTTAAAATAAATGGGTTGATGAAGAAAACTTGAGGGCATTATATTGAGTGAAATAAGACAGATACATAAAAGCAAATATTGCAGGGTCTCACTGATATGAACTAATTATAATATGTAAACTCATAGACATGAAATATAAGTTACCAGGATATATAATGAGGCCAAAGAATGGGGAGTGGTTGTTTATTATGAGCAGAATGTTCAACTAAGGTGAACTTAAACATTTGGAAATTTACAGGGGTGATGGTAACATGTGAGAATAACTAACAGTGCTGAAAGGTGTGTGAAGGTGGTGGAAAGGGTAAGCTCAGAGTCACATATGTTGCCAGAAGGAAAGTTGGAGGTTAAAAAATGGGAATATGTAAAACAGTGTGTCTTCTGGTGGACGATGTCCATGATTAACTATACAAATTTTAGAAATATCTCTCATGAACTAGAACAAATGTATGTCACTATAACTGGAAGTTAATAATAGAGAGGCATATAGGAAAAGTATATATGTATTGCAAACTATATACTACAGTTAGTAGTATTTTAACATTCTTTCAATAGTAACAAATGTACTATACCAAAACTATGAAACAATAATGGAGGGGGGTAGTTAGGTGGATGAGAGGATTTGAGTTTTCTTTTTTTGTCTTTCTTCTCTGGAGTAATGAAAATGTTCTAAAAATTGAAAAATATTAATTGTGGTGATGGAAAAACAGCTGTATGATGGTACTATGGGCAATTGATTGTACACCTTGGATCTTTGGATAGTTGTATGGTATGTGAAAAATCTCGATAAAAAATCTTTAAAAAACCACAATGAGATATTATCACAGACTTATTAGAACAGAAAAATTAAAAATTGATTTTAGCAAATGCCTGCAAGGATGCCAAGAAAGTGGATCTCCTATATGCTGCTGGTAAGAATATGAAATGATACGGCCACTCTGGAAAATAGTTTGGTGATTGCTGACAAATCTAAACATTCACTAACCATACAATCCAGCAGTTGCACTCTTGGGCATTTACCCAGAGAAGTGAAAGTTTATATTCACACAAAAACCTGTACATGAATGTCCATTGTAGCTTTGTTCATAATAGCAAAATACTGGAGACAACCAAATGTCCTTTAATGGACAAATGGCTAAACAAACTCTGGTACATCCATACAGTAGAATCCTACTGGATAATAACAAGGAATCAACTACTGATATATGTTACACCCTACACAAACTTCAGGGGCATTATTCTCAGTGAAAAAAGTCTATCTCAAAAGATTTCATGCTGTGTGACCTCATTTATATAATACTCATGAAATGATGAAACCATAGTGATGGCGAATGATTAGTGGTTGCCAGGGGACAGAGATGGGGTGGGGAACAGTGCAAACATAGATTTCTTTTGCAGGGTGAGACAGTTGGGTATCTTGACTGTGGTGGTGATTACATGAACATGTACACGGGATAAACTTGTGCAGAGCTCTGTACACTCCCAAATGAATGAAAGCAGGTTAAAAAAAATGGTGAGAACTGAGGGTCTCTAGTGTGGTCAACAATAGTGTACCAATGTCAGTTTCCTGGTTTTGATATTGTACTATAGCTATATGGAATGCCACTGTTAGGGAATGTGTACACAGGAAGTCCTTTTTTTATAACTTCCTGTGAGTCTAGTTCAAAATAAAAAATGTGTATTTTACTCTCAAAAAGAAAAAAAAAAACAAAAAAAATGCAGATTAATTGGTCTTAATGAAAGGTTGTAAAATGTTTTTCTTAATCATCTGAATATTCTGTCTGGAAGACAAAGATTCTGTTTCATATCAGAATAGTATCCTTGATGCTTACATTGACCTTTTCATCATTAATTTTATAAGACATTTTTGTTGTCAATTCAGTTAAATAAATATTATTTCACAGTAACCCATTTTCCTGTTTAGCATAGATGTTCAAACCTGACAACTGTTGACATTTCCCCTCCAAAAATTTGCTGCAAAGGATTTGTTCTTTTACCTTCAAAGGGGAGGTGATATTACATAAGAAGTGTCAGGAAGGTTTTCACACAATGAAATAGGATTTTCTATCTTTCTGTTATGTAAATTTGTATGGATGAAATGTTATTATTATATTTACAGATTGTTTAAAATTCCTAAAGACTTGAAGATGTTCTCACTGCCCATGTTATATTTTGTTACTGATTCAGATCATGGGAACAAAAAAATTTGCTTGTCAGTTATACTACCTTGCTCTAATGCTTCTCTAAAAGTACATCTAGTCAACAAAAAAAGGTGCTTTAAAAGAGAAGAAAGATGAGTATATAAATTATGTTCTATCTGTTAATTAACATAACCTTGGTAAATGTGTAAATGTGAGACAGGTCAAAACTTCTGCTATGGTTTGTGGTTGATGACCCCAATATGAGTCAACAGTCAAATGTTTTTATTTCTGGAAATTGTTTCATTTAGAAAATGCTTATAAGAAAATTAGGACCTAGATAGTAAGCTCTTAGAGTAGTATTAGAATCCTGGGCTCTAACTATTATTTCTAAATTCTGTGGTGATTTTCTCTTTGTGTATAACCTGGTAGCTTCCTGGAACTTTGGTTATATGTGTTACAGCTGAGACTCAGACTCAGAGTTCTGCAGCTCTAGAAGTAATAAAGAAGCAACCTTACCCCAAATAGCAAACAAGAAGCTGAAAAATACTAGACTTCACTTCAGAATGTAAATGAGACTGACCTGATTAGGACTAAAGTAAATCAGATTGCATGGTAAAAGATGATTTTTTTTTGTATTTTAAAACAATTTTTTTTGTGAGACCAAAGAAGGAGATATTTATTTTGACCATAATTTAAATTTTCTGTGGCACACTATATTAACCTGTCTGGTCTGGTTATTTAAACAACCTAATTCAGCTTTGTTTTCCATGAAACCTAGAATAAGGAATGAGATTTTAGTATACTGTACAAGTTGATGTAATACCTTGATGCATTTTAGAGTGTTTCAGGCATCAAATAAAAAAAAATAGTGGTAAGGTCTCTTGAGGGACTGGGGAAAAATTGTGGAAATTTTAAAATTCCTCACCTGGGGAATTCAAGCAATATGGGCTCTTAATTTACTGTAAAATATGTGAGCTCTGCCTAATATGATATAATGTCTAATAGTCACTTTCTGAAAATCTCTGTGTTTCTCAACTGTGGTCTCTCTAAGCCTAACTCTGCAGATAATCTGTCCAATTTCCCTGCTATGTGAGACATAACTTCTATGGGTAAATTTCAATAGCTAAGAGATTTCAAATAGACTTGGGGATCATTCTGGAAGTTACTCTTAAGCAGGTCTCAGATTCTATTCCTGAAAGCCCTAAGGAATACCCCAGGTTCCATCTAAAATCTATAAAATGTTATTTCCTTAATGAAACACGGTTACAAATTACCTCCTTCTACTCCTTTTATTTAAACATACAATTTTCAATTTGCTTACTAAGTTTACTTTTCAGAGACTTAATGCCTCCAGATTGTTCCTATGCCAATTAAGCCCTTAAACCCAGAGGTACCAGTTTCTCCAAAAACAACAACCAGTGTCATTCCTCTACTCCATAATGATGACACCTCATTTCAGCAGGGTCATTGCCCATATATCCCTCAAGATCAAGGAATGGACAAAAATAAAAGGGAAGGATCATAACTGAGAAATTAAGAATTAACAAATGATGTTTACTGAATTATTATATAGATATTTTTCTTTCTATATTGCAGAATAGGCATACGTTGATTCCTGAAATTACTGAATCTCCACTAGTCTCAACTTTGTTTATACTTACTAACATAAAGTTTGTTGTGGCCTTGTCTCAGCCCTGTTTGCACTTTGTATTTTAATTCTAGCCTAGTCTCAGCCTTGTGTATACTTACTATTGTAATGGTAGCAACTCCACTCCCCCTTGTTGAATCTATCAAAACCCTGAACTTCTTAGACTTTGGGAGACATTCTTAGTCTGATAGGCCATCTGCTCTTCTACTTCATGCATAACATTAAATGGTTTTTCACTTTAAAACCATGGTGTAATGGATTGGCTGTTATGCACATTGGGCAGAGCACCCTCTGCTTTTCTCTGGTATCAAGAATTTACTCTGTGATTCTACCAAGATAGGTGGAGTTTAGAGAGTATGCTTACAGCACTGTAAAGTTATTTACAATCAATTGTAGAAAAACCAAGAAAAGTATTAGATATATAATAAATGATGGTAAAAACAGTTGCAGACATTACCTTTTATTTTGTATCCAATATTATTTAACACAAATGACTAATCTAAATTTCTACCTTAGAGAACTTATTTGAGTGTGTTAACATTATAGACCACACAAAATTTTAATTTCTGGAATACAAGCTATTTTCCTAAATTTACCATTAAAAATCAAATTTCTTCCAAAATTATATTTCCAATATATGTATATTGCTATTTAACTCAGATTCCATCAATTCTATATTTCTATTTTCACAAATCCTTGCATTATTTAGGGACAGCCTATATGACATGTATAGGTAAATGCAAATTCTTCTAATAATGTCCCCATTTTATTTGATCTGAATAAAACCCATTAATTTTGAGAATGATACTTAACATGAGTAAAAGGTAGTGAAAAAAGTTTCTTCCAACAGCATCTGTCTAGAAATTTATCAACCTCTATTTTTTCAAGAATGAAATATGTAAATCATATTTGTAGCCTGAAATTCCTGAGACAAAATATTTTTTCCTTTAATTTTAAATTAGTTTTAATTTTTATTCACACATTTTTGTTGTAATCTGAGGTAAGATAAATCAACATAAAATTTTTGCTCAGGTCCTGGTCTAATGGAAGTTCACCTGGAAATTTCATCCCACAAGTTTTCCGAGGAGCTTCTGTCAACACAAGAAAAGCAGAATATCCCTTGTCTTTCACCTCAAAAATGCCACAGTACTTCTTATATTGAGGATTGCTGATAATGCAACATTTGATCATCTGGGGGCCAATTTCCAGGAAGACTGCTTGGCATGATTCCAAGGATAAAAATTCCAGGGCCAATGCATCCATGTTAGGTTTGTAACAGAGTGTTGCCTTCCCCTTAGACGCCACATAATTTTAAGCAAGATTTTTGGTATTCCTTTGTGATGTTCTAATTTTTTGACTGGGTAACAGAAGAGGTATTTCTTGAGAAATACTTTACTATTACTCTGTGGTAGAAAGTCCAGATTGTTAACCACTAGGGAGAGAATAGCATATTTTCACAATTAATTTTTTTATACTTAAAACTATGGCACTATCATGGGAATAAATATTGCTTATTTTTTTATTTTTTAATTCATTTTTATTGAGATATATTCACATACCATGCAGTCATACAAAGTGTACATTCAATTGTTCACAGTACCATTATATAGTTGTGCATTCATCACCAAAATTAAATTTTGAACATTTTCATTACCACATACACAAAAATAATAAGAATAACAATTAAAGTGGAAAAGAACAATTAAAGTAAAAAAGAACACTGGGTGCCTTTTTTTTGCCACCAGTTTTCTACTCATCCATCCATACACTGGACAAAGTGGGGTGTGGAGCATATGGCTTTTCCAATCACATTAAACATTGTTTATTAAATAAAAACTAGGATACAACAAAATTCAAAGAAAGAAATAAAAATCATAACTGTTGTTAATCTTTACATGTATTTTCTTTCAATTATTTTCCTGGGTGTATATAACGTTTACTTACATGTATACTTATATATATGCATTTTTTTATGCTGAATTTTTGGTTACTTATTCTGGTCTTATCACTAAATAATTAAAATACACTATAACCTAAGTTAAAATCATCTTTTGCAGAACCCACAATTTCATGTATTTTGCATTGGATGTTGCCTCATCACTAGCTTCCCTCTAGGAGAGTGAACAGATGTTTTTGAGGCATCCCATGGAAAACATGGTTCACTCTTTTTATTCTGGTTTGGCAAAATCATCTAATTCATCTACAGAGCAGATGTATTCTCATATTAATCTATAAAAATGTTTTCACTACTTTTTATAATAATGGTAGTATACTTGGATTTTATTTTTTTAAAAGAGAAAATGAGAGGAGAGTGTAAAAAACAATTGCTGACTAGTAATTTTTAATATATTAAATAACCAAAGCTTATTTGCTATAAACATAATCAGTTTAAATTTTTTCTTGAGAATTTTGCATTAATTAATTATGGAAGTCAACTTTCATATGGATTTTGAAGTAATTCTTACAGGAAATACTATTCACACTTTAGAATTTCAGGAGAGAATTTGTGGGTGTAAATAAAGGAGTTAGAAAATAATATATTAGATGAGTTTTTGGAAATGCAAGTTTTCTTCAAAAGTTTAGTAATGCTGAAACAGGTTTATGTGGAGATTAAAATGCCAGCATTGATTTATTTGACAGTAGGTAACCATGGATTTAAGCCAAAGGAGGGTCTAAACGTGATTTTCTAAGTTAACTCCACCTTAAAAGGCACTGCTTACTACTTGCAAATTCATCACGAGTGAATTTTTATTCCTAAGGTTGAAATCATTTTTATAGCCATTAAGTGTGATTTTAAATCATATAAATAGAAATTGAAGAAAGAATATTTATAAAATGAATTTTATGATTTTTAAAAATTTTAATACTTAATCTTTATTGCTTGTATTCCAACAGAACATCTCTAATAATAAAATAATTTTGATGGGAGATCATGAGTGAGAAAGAAAGGGGACTTAATTTCCTTTACCTAGATGACAAAAAAAAATTAGCACTTGATCCCTGACAATTAGTCAATCTGCTTATTTTTTAAAAGTTTCTATTGCTCCATGTATTCTTGTCCATTTTTCATTCATGTGTTTTGAAGGTCTATTAATGATTTTTATACTTTGATAAATTGGCACTATTGTTTTATACTATCCAATTATATCCCAGGAATATAGAGGTCTTCAATAGTATAGTCACTGTAGTTTTTAATAACCTTATATTTACAAGATATATATTTCTTCATCCTTGTATTTTCACCTATGTCTTATTAATACTACATGATTGGTTCTTACTTTTTAGTTAAGTTTTAAAACTCTACCTTTTACTGGAGTATTTGGTCCATTTATATTTAAAATAATTATTGATGTGAAATTTTCAATTTATGACATCCATTTCCAGTTCTCTGATCCTTCTCTCTTGGCTTCTTTTGGGTTAATAAAAATATAATATCTAAATTTATTCTCTGTTAGATTTTTAAAAATATATCTCTTTTTATTATATTGCTAATGATTACTATAAGGAATAAAATTTATGTTACTAAATTGCCTTAGTTACTTAAAATTAATATTGTAACACTTCTCAAAATGTGTAAGAACCCTAAAACCTTCTAATTCCATTTTCCCCTTATCATTTCTGCCACTGGACCATTTATTTTAAACTTATATAAATTACAATCCTGAAAACATATTATTATTTTTGTTGTATAGATTCAGTTGTTTTTTACAGAATTTTAAAATATTTCCAATGTCTGGTGCTCTTCATTTCTTTCTGCAGATTTTTTTCTGTTGACTTCCAGAAATTTTTCTTCTGATATTTTATTCAGCCTGAAAAACTTCTGTTGGATTTTCTTGTATTGCAGGATTTTGACAGTGAATTTTCTGAACTGTCAAAATTATCTTAAATATCTGTAAGTCATCCTTGCTTATAAGAATATTTTTTACTAGGTACATAATTTTCTTTTTGCCTTTAAGCACTTAAAAATTTTTTTCACTTGTAGTTTTATGGCTTCCAATGAGAAGTCTGCCATAAGTGGTATATTTTTCTATTATATGTAATGTGTTCTTCCTGCTCCACATGGTTGCTTTTAAGTGTTTACTTGGGTTTTTTATTCGTTATAGCTTGAATAGGATGTGCATGGGTGCATAGCTGTGTGTGTGAGTGTGTATTGGAGTTGGATTTCACCTCTTTTGGGTGTTCAGAACTTCTTGGATCTGTAAATCAATATTTTCCCCAAAATTTTTGTAAAATTTCTTTTAGTAAATTGTTCACTTTTTTCACTGAATCACTTAGGCTATGTTCTTGTTTACTTAGTTTTTTAAGTTTGAAAACATTTCATTGACCTGGCTTCAAGTTTAACAATATACATTCCTCTATGTCTCCAATCTGCATTTTCAGTCCTTCCAGATAACTTTCCTTTTTAGATATTTTACCTTTCCATTATGGATCATCTTAAAACATGTTTTCATTGATTTCTGTATTTATTAATATGGTTCACATTTTCTTGCCTTGTGTTTAGTTTTAATTATGTATTGTAGTTTGTGAATGATATTATTGAGTGTATGGATTATGTTGCCTTCCTAAAAATGTTCTTCAGTTTTTTTTTTTCTGGCAGACAATAAATTACTGAAAGTGCCTTTTACACCTCTCAGATTTATATTATTCTTTGATAAAGAGGATTTATCTGGTTTTCTCCTTACTCATAGGACATTACACTCACTCAAAGTCATGGTCTTTACCTCTAATTTATGGCTTTTTTGCCTCAACTTCATGTCTGTGTCAAACATAGATATTCCTAAATTACTGGGCCATAACTCCAACTTCTCCCAACTCTTCAAGAACTCTGTAGTTATGTTCTGCTCTTAGCTCTGCAGGAGCATCTCTTGGCTAGGCCTGTTTCATCCCCACTGCAAATATGCATCTCTGTCTTCAGCCTAGGACCTACAGGAATCCCCATACAGACATTTGGGGCACCTCCTTTTGGTTCCTGTCTTGAATGTTCCACTTCTACAGCTGCTGAAAATGCCAATTTCTGTCTGTTTACTTCTGCAAGACCACATCTTTATATTCTGCTTGCACTCTTTACTTTCCTGCTCAGCAGTCTAGAAAGACAGGGTAAACATAATGTTCATTCTTCAGATTACAGATCTAACACGTAAATGACATGTAGGGCCTGTTGTCCAATGGCTGAAAGCAATTGCCATGTGCATTTTGTCCAAGTTTGGAGTTATTTCTGATGCCATTGAAATTCTTGTGCTACTTATTCCATCATGACAGAAGCCAAAGTCTGACAAGAGATTTTCCATATTTTCTGATTTAAATGTTGATATAGTTTCATATCCTAGCTCACTACATCTCTTTCTGATGTTTTTCTCTCTCTTTTTCTCTCTCTCTTAGATTATTCTTCATGGTTTTCTTTGGCATATTAAAGAATGGTTCTTTGATACTGTGTCTTTCTTTTCATGATAAATGTAATTCAATTTCTTTGCTTTCTAATTCATTAATGCTTTTTTAGTTTCATCATTTTAATTTCCTCTACTTTTTAAGATTGCACTCATTGATTTTTCTGTGACACCTTCATATAACTAATTGCATTCTTTACTTTTGTTGCCTGTTTAGTAATACAGGAATTTAATATTGTCATACATCTGAGTACCACTTGACTTTTATCTCATATTCAGTGTTATGAATTATTTATTTTGTTATCCATTATATAAATAGTCAGAATCAAAGTTTTTATTTCCCATTTGAGCAAAGATAACTTAAGATTTTGTTTTTAGCTTCATATTCTTAAAATTTTCAAGATGAAGAGCATTTCTGTTTTTATATTTTGAAAATATTCCTTTTAAATTAAAATTCATTTTTCAGACTATGTGAATCCTTTGTATTAAGCTATGAAAATACATTGAAATAAATGGATTAATTGTAATACATTTGTATAAGTAATTCATAGATGTTGAGAAAATAAGTTTTGCATATTGATATGAAATTTTAGCCTTCTCAATTATATTATTCAGATACTAAAATTCTGAAATATGTTTTACTAGGATTAAATACACACTAGATGGGTTATATTCAAACATTCCACTGTATTTTATTCATTTGCTCAGTAAACATTCAATTGAAAACCTGCAATGCACTAGGCACTGTCTACATGTTATAGCAAAAGAAAAAAAATTCTGTGTTTTCTTGGCTCTAGTTGGAAGAAATAGAAATTTATACAGAAATAAATGATATGCAATGTTAGAATGTGAAAAGTGCTATTTAAAAAATTAAAATGTAAGATAGGGTAGTGGATGAGACATTCTGACACAAGGTCATGAGGAATCAACTGGAAATAGTGTGGTCAGGGCAGGCCTCAATTCGAAAGTTGGAATTTGACCAAAAACTTGAAGGATAGAAGAGTTAGTTGTACAGGTACATGGAAGGAAAGTGTTCCAGACAAGGGTGACACTCATGAAAAGGCCCTAGGCAGGGGGTGATCTGTGTATATGAAGTATAGTGATGATATCTAAGAAGAGTGACATTCTCATTTTGTGTGTAGGTGGGAATAGATGATGAAGTATGTGTATGTTGATAGTGATATGTGTTATGGAGAAAATCTAAATGACAGATGTGCATGGAGACAGTTGGGTTTGCTCTCTTAAAATAATTTTCAGAGTCTTCAGTGACAAGGTCACAATCGTGTAACCTGAAAGAAGTGAAATAGAGATCCATAAAAATACACAGAGTAAGTGAGGCTTAGATAAATGAAATAGTAAAAACAGTGTTCTATAAAATTAGTTACTTTGTATCCTTATAGCCTAATGATTTGCATCACTGTATCTTAGTAAAAAATTGGGTAAGAAATATCTTATATTGGATTTAGTATTTTGATTCACTCATAATACTTGTCTTTTTAGAAGAATTAATTTCACTTAATAAATATAAAGAAGATAATGTTAGGTATATCTAAGATATTTATATTTTATTGCATCATTTCTACTTTCCTCATTAAAGTATACTTTTTCTTGTACCCCCTTTCTTATTTGTTGTCCTTAGGTATTTTTAAATAGTTGCTCTATCTTTTCTGGTCTGCTAAACCTGCCAGAATGAAATATACCAGAAATGGATTGGTTTTCACAGTGGGGGGTTATTAGTTCACAAATTTAGAGTTCTAAGTCCACGAAAAATGTTTAAATTAAGGTATTAAGAGTAAGACACCTTCTCTGAGGAAAAGCTGCTGATATCCATCGCTCCTCTCTCATGTGGGAAGATGTATGGTAATGTGTGGCTGTCCTCTCCCATATTTAATTCCTAGTTTCTGTGGCTTTTCTCCAAAATGTCTCTGGTCTTCTGTGTTAGCTTCTCTCTTAGAGGGACACTCTGGATTACATATCTTAGCTTCTTTCCAAAATGTCCCTCCCTGCCTTCTCTTAGTACTTTTCAAAAATGTCTATACCTTTTATCCTCTCCTGGAGGACTCCAGTAAAGATGATATAGACCCACCTTGATGTGATGGTGTCACATCTACAAGGAAATGACCTAATCTGCCTAAGTCCTCATTGGAAGTGCTTTTAGTCTCCATATTTGTACCAAGAATCTCTTCAAAGCAACTTAGGCCTTTCCTATTGAGCATATCATAATTCTTCCAGAATCTTCCCCATATATCCATTTATAAAGCCATTCCAGCACTTTGGTATTTGCAAATCACAGCACCCCATTTCTTTGGTACTAAAATCTGTTTCAGTTTGCTAACACTGCCAAAATGCAATATACCATTGTTAAAAGCCAGCAATGGACTGGCTTTTAACAATGGGGATTTATTAGGTTGTAAATTTACATTTATAGGGCCATGAAAATGTCCAAATTAGGACATCACCTGAACAATAACTTCTCTGAGGAAAGGCTAATGGCATCAGATTCTTCTGTCACATGGGAAGGCACAAGGCTAAAGTCTATTGGTCTTCTCCCAGGTTTCACTTCTGGTTTCCACGACTTTCTTCAAGATGTCTCTGGACTTTTGTCTCAGCTTCTGTCTTAGCTTCTCCTGGGGCAACTCTGGTTTACCTTCCTTAGCTCTCTTGGCTCCATATTCAAAAACTGGTCTCTGCCTTTTATCCTCTCATAGAGAACTCAAGTAAAGATGATTAAGTCCCACCTTGAATGGGCAGGATTATATCTCCATGGAAACAACCTAATTAATGGTTCCCACCCAACAATAGGTCTATCCCCACAAGCTTGGATTAAGACCCACTTTGAATGAGCAGGTTTACATCTCCATGGAAACAACTCAATCAAATGTTGCCACCCAACAATAGGTCTGCTCCCACAAGATTAGGTTGAAAGAATATGGCTTTTTGTGGGCACATAATAGATTCAAACAAGCACATCAACCTCCTTAGCACTTCCATATCTTAAAAAGCAAATTTCCTATGCAAAATTGTAACTTATTCTATACTACTTTCTCTAATTATCATTTGATATCCTTGAGGTCATTTTTGGATGAACCTCTAATTTTTGTGTATGAATTTAAAAGTAAGTGTGAATCTACATGATCTCAACAATTTAATTTCATTCCATTTATGTTATTTTCATTAAATATTATGTTTGTGAAGAAACAAATATTTTTTGAAATAAAACTAGTTAAGAAAAATATTACTTTTTAAAATTGATATAAAAGTTATCTTAAACTAAAAAAATAGATAAACAAAAAAGCAGTTATCTTCATTTTGAAGCATGATACATCAAGAATGTTTTAAAGTAAGTGCCTTTTCTCAACATATTAACCAAGAAAACATAACTGGGAAATTTCAGACACTAATTACTGCTGGGGACATAGTTAGAAATAATGAGACTGAAAATATTTATGGAAGAGAGAAAGAGCCATGAGGGGGTCAGATGAGAGTAAGACAAAGAGAGGCAAAGGAATTCATGACTAATTCTGGAAACATGGATAATATTTGGGGCTAAAGGCAAAGTGCAGAGAAAAGTAGAAAAGAGAATGGGACATATACCAGAGAAAAGTATAAGGAGAATGCTAAAAGGCATGCATATGAACATTTTATAATTTGGACAAATAAAATATATTACTGAACCTTATTATGGTCACTGTGATGGTTAGGTTCATGTTTCAACTTGGCCAGGTGATAATATCCAGCTGTCTGGTCAAGCAAGCATAGGCATCACTGTGAGGCTGTTTGTGGCTGATTAATAAACCAACAGGCTGGTTTATTAAATCATCAGTCATTTGGATGCAGCTGTGACTGATGACTCAGTGAAGGGCTTGTCTTCCACAATGAGAGAATGCAGTTGGCTGGATTTAATCCAATCAATCAGTTGAAGACTTTTAAGCAAGACAGATAGAAGATCTTCACTTCTACTGCCCAGCAAAGCATTTCCTGAGGAGTTCATCAAAGATCCCAGTTCATTCCCTGAGTTCATGGAACATCTTCATTGGAGTTGCCAGTTTGCTGACTGCCCTACAGAATTTGGACTCATGCATACCCACAATTGTCTGAGTCACTTTTATTCCTAGATATCTCTCATTGATTCTGTTTTCCTAGAGAACTCTAACTAATAAAACTTGCTACTGGGAGTGGTTCTTGAGAAACAGAATCTTAAAATGGACTTTTACAAATTGTTTTCTACTCTGATTAGATTCAAAGGCACTAATAACCCCATTTCCAATAATCATGAGGGCACTGGCAGTCCATGGCATTAGTTGGCAAAGGAGATACACAAAATAGCACCATTTGATTCTCCTAATCATACTCTTGTACAAAGAAAGCTCTGGGTGACAGTGTTTTTGACACCTTCACAGAGTTTTGCAGAATTAAGAGGTATAATGATGTTGGCTGGCTGATCTTAGGTACATTGGATAAAGTTGGAAGGGAAAGGATGAGGTAAAGGAATCAAATTAAAAACTTAAATGCCATATGACAGATGTAAAGGTTTCTATGTGTGCCCTGAAGGAAAATCATGTTTCCTGTGCCCACAGAATTCAAATTTCTGAAAACCAGATGCAGATTCTCATTGTGTGAGTAGCAGATTTACAATATAAACTAAAATCTCAACCTCTCAGTGTGTCTGCTGTTAAAGTAAAGACAATGATTGGAAAAGAATTGGATCCTGAACCTTGGGATGGGGACATACAGATTGATAATAATGGCAGTGAGGACACTGGAAACCTGGATTCTGCTGAGTCATTGTTAGATTTACCTATAGAGGGCTGTCCTTAGGAGATAGATTACCCACCTCCAGTCTGCCCTAAGGACTTTGCCATCTAACCTCTACTTAAGGAGATTAACCCTTCAGTGTCTGCTAATCCTGTAATCACCTCCCCTGAAGAAACAGCCCTCACTCCTCTGTCTGGAGAGGTTAATCCTGTTTTAAGAGATGAAAATGCAACAGAATGTCTTGAGGTAAATGGCTTGAGGGATAATTCTAACTCTTTTCATGACCAACCCCCACCACCAGTCTTTGCTTCAAGACTTATAACTAGACTAAAGTCCCAACAGACCCCAAAGTGTGAGATACAAAGTGTGACCCATGAGGTAGAATGCTATACCCCTAAAGAACTGTATGAGTTTACCAATTTATACAGACAGAAACCAGGGGAATATGTTTGGGAATGGATATTAAGGGTGTGGGATAATGGTGGAAGGAATATGAGGTTGGATCAGGCTGAATTTAGTGATATGGGCCCAGTAAGCAGAGATTCTGCATTCCATGTTGTAGCTCAAGGGGTCAGATAGGGAGTTAACAGTTTGTTTGAGTGGTTGGATGAAACATGAATCAAAAGCTGGCCAGCATTACCAGAGGTTGAAATGCCAGAACTGCCCTGGTATAATGTGGAAGATGGGATTCAAAAGCTTAGAGAGATTAGAATGAGAGAGTGTATTTATTATGATAGACCTGCTCACTCTCCCCTGGAATGTCCAGAGGACACACTTTTACCAAGACTGTGACGAATAAATTTGTGAGAATAGTTCCATCATCCCTGAAGAGCTCTGTAGTCACCCTTCTCTTTTGGTCAGATATTAAGCTAGGAACTGCTGCACTGAGCTGGAATCCTTAAACACAATGGGGATAATTGGGTCCTGAGTCAACAGAAGCCAAGTGGCTGCAGTTATTCACCAAAGAAAATGTGGGCATGGCCACCCTAATGGAAAACAGGCTCAAAGCATCAATAAAAATAATATGACTTGTAGAGACTTACAGTGTTGGCTTGTAGACCATGGAGTACTAAGTAGTAAAATAGATGGGCAATCAACTAAATTCTTCTTTGAACTATACAGGCACAAGAATTCTAGGTCAAGTGAACAAATTCTCCCTTGAATTACAAAAATAGAAATTCACATCCCCTTAATCAATTCCCAGGCTTGAGAGAGTTTACAGATCCACAGCCCCTTGAATGAAGGGAAGGCTGGGTACACTTGGGGAAGGACCCTGTTACACTGCCAAAATTTATGCTGTTAATCTTCCTCCCAGCCTTCCCCAGGGGGACCTTTTACCAGGGTAACTGTGCATTGGTGAAAAGGAAATGATCAGATATTTTGTGGATTAGACACTGGTTCAGAAGTGACAATTCCAGGAGACACAAAATGTCACTCTGGTCCACCAGTCAGAGTTGGGGCTTATGGAGGTCAGGTGATTGATGGAGTTTTAGCTCAGGTCCATCTCACAGTGGGTCCAGTGGGTCCCTGAACCCATTCTGTCGTTATTTCCCCAGTGCTGGAATGCATAATTGGAATGGACATACTCCCCAATTCAACAATCCTCATATTGTTTCCCTGACTCCTGGATTGAGGGCTATTATGGTGGGAAAGGCCAAGTGAAAGCCACTAAAACTGCCCCTACTTAGCAAAATAGTGAATCAGAAACAATACCAGATTCCTGGAGGGATTGCAGAGATTAATGCCACTCTGAAGGACTTGAAGGATGCAGGGGTGGTGATTCCCACCATATCCCCATTCAACTCTCCTATTTGGCCTGTGCAGAACACAGATGGGTCTTGGAGGATGACAGTGGATTATTGTAAGCTTAACTGGGTGGTGACTTCAATTGTAGCTGCTGTTCCAGATGTGGTATCATTGCTTGAGCAAATCAGTACATCTCCTGGTACCTGGTATGCAGCTATTGATTTGGCAAATGCTTTTTTCTCAATAGCTGCTAGTAAGGACCACCAGAAACAGTTTGCATTCAGCTGGCAAGGCCAGCAGTTTACATTCACTGTGCTACCTCAAGGATATAACAACTCTCCAGCCCTATGTTTTAATATTGTCCACAGGGCTCTTGATCATTTCTCCCTCCCACAAGACATCACACTTGTCCATTATATTGATGATATCATGTTGATTGGACCTAGTGAGCAAGAAGTAGCAGCTACTCTAGATTTATTGGTAAGGTATTTGCATGGCAGAGAATGGGAGATAAATCCAACAAAAATACAGGGGCCTTCCACCTAAGTAATATTTCTAGTTGTCGCATGGTGTGGGGCCTGTTGAGATATTCCTTCTAAGGTGAAGGATAAGCTGTTGCATCTCGCCCCTCCTATGACAAAAATGAGGCACAATGCTTAGTTGGCCTCTTTGGAATTTGGAGACAACATATTCCTCATTTGGGTGTGCTACTCCAGCCCATTTACTGAGTGATCAGAAAAGCTTCTAGTTTTGAGTGGGGACCAGGAAATAATGAGGCTCTGCAACAGGTCCAGGCTGCTGTGCAAGCTGCTCTGCCACTTGGACCATATGATCCAGCTGACCCAATGGTGCTGGAAGTGTCAGTGGCAAATAGAGATGCTGTTTGGAGTCTTTGGCAGGCTCCTATAGGACAATCATAATGCAGGCCCTTAGGATTTTGGAGTAAAGCTTTACAATCCTCTGCAGCTAACTACTCTCCATTTGAGAAACAGCTTTTGGCCTGCTACTGGGCCTTAGTAGAGACAGAACACTTAACCATGGGCCATGAAGTTACCATGAGACCTGAGTTACCTATCATGAGCTGGGTGTTATCTGACACACCAAGCCATAAAGTTGGGTGAGCACAGCAGCACTCCATAATAAAATGGAAATGGTATATACAAGCTAGAGCTTGAGCGGGTCCTGAAGATACAAGTAAATTACATGAGGAGGTAGCCCAAATGCCCATGGTTCCCACTCCTTCCACCTTACCTTCTTTTTCCCAGCCCATAGACATGACATCTTGGAGAGTTCCTTACAATCAGTTGATTGAGGAAGAGAAAACTCAGGCCTGGCTTACACATGGTGCTGCACAATATGCAGGCACCACCTGACAACTGCACACCTGGACAGCTGCAGCACTGCAGCTCTTTTCTGGGATGTCCCTGAAGGAGTGTGGTGATAGGAAATCCTCCCAGTGGGCAGAACTTTGAGCACTGCACCTGGTTGTTCACATTGCTTGGAAGAAGAACTGGCCAGAGGTGCATTTCTATACTGATTGATGGGCTATTGCTAATGGTTTGGCTGGATGGTCAGGGACTTGGAAGGAACGTGATTGGAAGATTGTTGACAAAGAAGTCTGAGGAAGGCCTATGTGGATAGACCTTTCTGAGTGGGCAAAAAACATGAAGCTATTTGTGTCCCATATGAATGCTTACCAGAGGATGAATTCAGCAGAAGAAGATTTTAATAACCAAGGGGATAAAATGTCCCATTTGGTGGATACCAATCAGCTTCTTTCCCTAGCAACTCCTGTCATTGCCCAATGGGCTCATGAACAAAGTGGTCATGGTGGGAGGGATGGAGGTTATACATGGGCTCAGCAACATGGACTTCCACTCACCAAGGCTGACCTGGCCATGGCAACTGCTGAGTGAGTAATCTGCCAGCAGCAGAGACCCACACTCAATCCCTGACATGACACCATTCCCTGAGGTGATAAGCCTGCTGCATGGTGGCAGGTTGATTACATTAGACCACTTCCATCATGGAAGGGGCAGTGATTTGTTCATTTTATTTTTGTTTTTGATCTTCATTTTATTGAGATATATTCACATACCACGCAGTCATACAAAACATATCGTACATTCGACTGTTCACAGTACTATTACATAGTTGTACATTTATCACCTAAATCAATCCCTGACACCTTCATTAGCACACACACAAAAATAACAAGAATAACAATCAAAGTGAAAAACAGCAATTAAAGCAAAAAAGAACACTGGGTACCTTTGTCTGTTTGTTTGTTTGTTTCCTTCCCCTATTTTTCTACTCATCTATCCATAAACTAGACAAAGTGGAGTGTGGTCCTTATGGCTTTCCCAATCCCATTGTCACCCTTCATAAGCTACATTTTTATACAATTGTCTTCGAGATTCATGGATTCTGGGTCATAGTTTGATAGTTTCAGGTATCCACCACCAGCTACCCCAATTCTTTAGAACCTAAAAAGGGTTGTCTAAATTGTGCATGAGTGCCCACCAGAGTGAACTCTCGACTCCTTTTGGAATCTCTCTGCCACTGAAGCTTATTTCATTTCCTTTCACATCCCCCTTTTGGTCAAGAAGATGTTCTCCGTCCCACGATGCCAGGTCTACATTCCTCCCTGGGAGTCATATTCCATGTTCCCAGGGAGATTCAGTCCCCTGGGTGTCTGATCCCACGTAGTGGGGAAGGCAGTGATTTCACCTTTCAAGTTGGCTTAGCTAGAGAGAGAGGGCCACATCTGAGCAACAACGACGCATTCGGGAGGAGGCTCTTAGGCACAATTATAGGGAGGCCTAGCCTCTCCTTTGCAGCAACCATCTTCCCAAGGGTAAAACCTATGGTAGAGGGCTCAACCCATCAAACCACCAGTCCCGTATGTCTGTGGTCATGTTAGCAACCATCGAGGTGGGGTAGGCCAATACTCCTGCATTCTCCACAGGCTCCTCAAGGGAGCACTACATATTTTTTCCTTGTTTTTTTTTTTAACTTTTTCTTCTTTTTTAAAAGAACTGTATGAAAAAAAAATTTAAGAACAAACATACAGTAAAAGAACATTTCAAAGAGACCATAACAAGGGAGTAAGAAAAAGACAACTAACCTAAGATAACTGCTTTACTTCCAACCTGTTCCTACTTTACCCCAAGAAAGTTACCTAATATAGCAACATTTCTGTGAACTTGTTCCTACTATATCTGTCAGAAATTAACAGACCATAGTCATTCCTGGGCATCCCCAGAACATTAAATAGCTTATCTGTTCTTGGATTATTGTTCCCTCTTCCTTAATTGCTCTCTATTGCTAGTTCCCCTACATTCTACATTATAAACCATTTGTTTTACATTTTTCAAAGTTCACATTAGTGGTAGAATATAATATTTCTCTTTTTGTGCCTGGCTTATTTCGCTCAGCATTATGTCTTCAAGGTTCATCCATGTTGTCATATGTTTCATGAGATCATTCCTTCTTACTGCTGTGTAGTATTCCATTGTGCGTATATACCACATTTTATTTATCCACTCATCTGTTGAAGGACATATGGGTTGTTTCCATCTCTTGGCAATTTTGAATAATGCTGCTATGAACATTGGCGTGCAGATACCTGTTTGTGTCACTGCTTTCTGATCTTCCGGGTATATACCGAGAAGTGCAATCGCTGGATCGAATGGTACCTCTATATCTAGTTTTCTAAGGAACTGCCAGACTGACTTCCAGAGTGACTGAACCATTATACAGTCCCACAAACAATGAATGAGTTGCAATTTCTCCACATCCTATCTAGCATTTGTAGTTTCCTGTTTGTTTAATGGCAGCCACTCTAATCGGTGTTAGATGGTATCTCATTGTGGTCTTAATTAGCATCTCTCTAATAGCTAGTGAAGCTAAACATTTTTTCATGTATTTCTTGGCCGTTTGTATTTCCTCTTCAGAGAACTGTCTTTTTATATCTTTTGCCTATTTTATAATGGGGCTGTCTGTACTATTGTCATTGAGTTGTAGGATTTCTTTATATATGCAAGATATCAGTCTTTTCTCAGATACATGGTTTTTGAAAATTTCGTCCCACTGAGTTGGCTACCTCTTTACCTTTTTGAGAAATTCCTTTGAGGTACAGAAACTTCTAAGCTTGAAGAGTTCCCATTTATCTATTTTTTCTTTTGTTGTTTGTGCTTTGGGTGTAAAGTCTAGGAAGTGGCCGCCTAATACAAGGTCTTGAAGATGTTTTCCTACATCATCTTCTAGGAGTTTTATGGTACTTTCTTTTATATTGAGATCTTTCATCCATTTTGAGTTAATTTTTGTTTAGGGTGTGAGGTATGTGTCCTCTTTCATTCTTTTGGATATGGATATTCAACTCTCCCAGCCCCATTTGTTGAAAAGACCATTATGACTCAGTTCAGTGACTTTGGCGACCTTATCAAAGATCAGTCGGCCATAGATCTGGGGGTCTATCTCTGAATTCTCAATTCAATTCCATTGATCTATATGTCTATCTTTGTGCCAGTACCATGCTGTTTTGACAACTGTGGCTTTATAATAAGCTTCAAAGTCAGGGAGTGTAAGTCCCCCCACTTCATTTTTCTTTTTTAGAGTATCTTTAGCAATTCCAGGCATCTTCTCTTTCCAAATAAATTTGATAACTAGCTTTTCCAAGTCTGCAAAGTAAGTTGTTGGAATTTTGATTGGGTTTGCATTGAATCTGTAGATGAGTTTTGGTAGAACTGACATCTTAATGACATTTAGCCTTCCTATCCATGAACATGGAATATTTTTCCACCTTTTAAGGTCCCCTTCTATTTCTTTTAGTAGAGTTATGTAGTTTTCTTTGTATAGGTCTCTTACATCTTTGGTTAAGTTTATTCCTAGGTACTTGATTTTTTTAGTTGCTATTGAAAATGGTATCTTTTTCTTGAGTGTCCCTTCAGTTTGTTCATTTTTAGCATATAGAAACATTACTGACTTATGTGCATTAATCTTGTATCCTGCTACTTTGCTAAATTTGTTTATTAGCTCTAGTAGCTGTATCATTGATTTCTCAGGGTTTTCCAGATATAAGATCATATCATCTGCAAACAATGACAGTTTTACTTCTTCTTTTCCAATTTGGATGCCTTTTATTTCTTTGTCTTGCCGGATTGCCCTGGCTAACACTTCCAGCACAATGTTGAATAACAGTGGTGACAGCGGGCATCCTTGTCTTGTTCCTGATCTTAGAGGGAAGGCTTTCAGTCTCTCACCATTGAGTACTATGCTGGCTGTGGGTTTTTCATATATGCTCTTTATCATATTGAGGAAGATTCCTTCAATTCCTACCTTTTGAAGTGTTTTTATCAAAAATGGATGTTGGATTTTGTCAAATGCTTTTTCAGCATCTATTGAGATGATCATTTGATTTTTCCCTTTCGAATTTTTAATGTGTTGTAATACATTGATTGATTTTCTTATGATGCACCATCCTTGCATGCCCAGAATGAACCACACTTGGTCATGGTGTATGATTTTTGTAATGTCTTTGGATTCCATTTGCAAGTATTTTGTTGAGGATTTTTGCATCTATATTCATTAGGGAGATTGGCCGGTAGTTTTCCTTTTTTGTAGCATCTTTGCCTGGTTTTGGTATTAGATTGATGTTAGCTTCATAAAATGAGTTAGGTAGTGTTCCATTTTCTTCAATGTTTTGAAAGAGTTTGAGTAAGATTGGTGTCAGTCCTTTCTGGAAAGTTTGGTAGAATTCCTCTGTGAAGCCATCTGGCCCTAGGCATTTATTTGTGGGAAGATTTTTGATGACTGATTGGATCTCTTTGTTTGTGATGGGTTGGTTGAGGTCTTCTATTTCTTCTTTGGTCAGTCCAGGTTGTTCATATGTTTCCAGGAAATTGTCCATTTCCTCTACATTCTCCAGTTTGTTGCCATACAGTTGTTCATAGTATCCTCTTATAATTTTTTAAATTAGTTCAGGATCTGCAGTTATGTCACCTTTTTCATTCATTATTTTGTTTATATGGGTCTTCTCTCTTTTTGATTTTTGTCAGTCTAGCTAGGGGCTTGCAATCTTGTTGATCTCCTCAAAGAACCAACTTTTGGTGATATTTATCCTCTCTATTGTTTTTTTGTTCTCTATGTCATTTATTTCTGCTTTAATCCTTGTTATTTCTTTTCTTCTACTTGATTTAGGATTGGTTTGCTGTTTATTTTCTAGCTTCTTCAGTTGATCCATTAGTTCTTTGATTTTGGCTCTTTCTTCCTTTTTAATATATGCGTTTAGTGCTATAAATTTCCCCCTTAGTACTGCTTTTGCTGCATCCCATATGTTTTGGTATGTTGTGTTCTCATTTTAATTGGTCTCTATATATTTAGCAATTTCTCTTGCTATTTCTTCTTTAACCCACTGATTGTTTAGGAGTGCGTTGTTTAACCTCCAGGTATTTGTGAATTTTCTAAGTCTCTGATGGTTATTGACTTCTAATTGTATTCCATTGTGGTCAGAGAATGTGCTTTGAATAATTTCAATCTTTTTAAATTTATTGAGGCTTGTTTTATGTCCCAGCATATGATCTATTCTGGAGAAAGTTCCGTGAGCACTAGAAAAGTATGTGTATCCTGGGGATTTTGGATGTAATGTCCTGTATATTTCTGTTAAATCTAATTCATTTATCAGATTGTTTAGGTTTTCAATTTCCTTATTGGTCTTCTGTCTGGTTGATCTATCTATAGGAGAGAGTGATGTGTTGAAGTCTCCCACAGTTATTGTGGAAACATCAATTGCTTCCTTTAGTTTTGCCAGTGTTTCTCTCATGTATTTTGTGGCACCTTGATTGGGTGCATAGACATTTATGATTGTTATTTCTTCTTGTTCAATTGCCCCTTTTATTAGTATGTAGTGGCCTTCTTTGTCTCTCAAAACATCCCTGCATTTAAAGTCTATTTTATCTGAGCTTAATATTGCTACACCTGCTTTGTTTTGGCTGTAGCTTGCATGAAATATTTTTTTCCATCCTTTCACTTTCAATTTCTTTGTGTCCCTGTGCCTAAGATGAGTCTCTTGTATGCAACATATTGATGGTTCATTTCTTTTGATCCATTCTGCAGATCTATATCTTTTAATTGGGGAGTTGAATGCATTTACATTCAACGTTATAACCGTGAAGGCATTTCTTGAATCAGCCATCTTATCCTTTGGTTTATGTTTGTCATATTTTTCCCCTCTCTCTATTAATATCCTTAATTGTACCCATACTGAATCTCTTTAGTACTGAACCTTTCTCCAAGTCTCTCTCTCCTTTCTTTGTTTCTCTGTCTGTAGGGCTCCCTTTAGTATCTCCAGTAGGGCAGGTGTCTTAGCAAATTCTCTCAGCATTTGTTTGTCTGTGAAAAATTTAAGCTCTCCCTCAAATTTGAAGGAGAGCTTTGCTGGATAAAGTATTCTTGGTTGGAAATTTTTCTCACTCAGAATTTTAAATATATCATGCCACTGCCTTCTTGCCTCCATGGTGGCTGCTGAGTAGTCACTACTTAGTCTTATGCTGTTTACTTTGTATGTGGTGAATTGCTTTTCTCTTGCTGCTTTCAGAACTTGCTGCTTCTCTTCCGTGTTTGACAGTGTGATCAGAATATGTCTCCGAGTGGGTTTATTTGGATTTATTCTATTTGGAGTTTGCTGAGCATTTATGATTTGTGTATTTATGTTGTTTAGAAGATTTGGGAAGTTTTCCCCAACAATTTCTTTGAATACTCTTCCTAGACCTTTACCCTTTTCTTTCTGGAACACCAATGAGTCTTATATTCAGACGTTTTATATTATCTATCATATCCCTGAGGTCCATTTTGATTTTTTCAATTTTTTTCCCCATTCTTTCTTTTATGCTTTCATTTTCCATTCTGTCATCTTCCAGGTCACTGATTCGTTGTTCAACTTCCTCTAGTCTTGTACCATGAGTGTCCAGAATCTTTTTAATTTGGTCAACAGTTTCTTTAATTTGCATAAGATCATCTATTTTTTTATTTAGTCTTGCAATGTCTTCTTTATGCTCTTCTAGGGTCTTCTTGATATCCTTAGTATCCCATACTATGGTCTCATTGTTTATGTTTAGTTCTTTGAGTAGCTGCTCTAGGTGCTGTGTCTCTTCTGATCTTTTGATTTGGGTGCTTGGGCTTGGGTTGTCCACATCGTCTGTTTTTTTTCATATGCTTTATAATTTTCTGTTGTTTTTGGCCTCTTGGCATTTGTTGAACTTGATAGGGTTCTTTTAGGATGTGTAGACCAATTGAAGTCCTTATCTCTAATTTATCAGATCTACAGCTTCATGGAGTACACTTTCTCTAACTAACCAGCAGGTGGCGTCCATGAGCCACCTGTTCTCCACAAGCCAGTTCTCCCCTGCTTAGCCTTTGTGGTAAGTGGGGGAGTGAGTCTTGTGGGGTCCAGTTGGTGTACCAAGCTTGCGTGTGTAGGTGGTGTTGCCCGCCCTGTATATGGCACGTGTTTCTGGGCAGTGAGGGAGGTGGGGTGGCTCTAACAATCAAATCTCCCTGGTGATCCTGGAGTTTTAAAGCTGCTGCAATAGTCTAATCCTTCAGTTCAGTCCAGCCACAGTTTGTCTCTGCAATTGACCCACAAGTCCTTGGTATTGGCGTATGGCTCCTGAGACTTGCAAGTGGGCCCCTCTTCCAGGCTGTGCATCCCCTGGTCCTCTGTTGAGGGATGACTGTGCTATGTCACAGGTGAGTACCATCCCCCCAGGGCAGTTCTGGGCTGCTGGGCTGTGTAGGGAGTCTCCCAGTTTTCTGAAATGATGGCTGAATGGGGCTTTGGTAATTCACACTCCTCCACCTTCCCAACACTGGGACAGTCAGCTGAGGTTGCAGGGAAGGCTAATGTCCATGCCCAGTTTTGTGGTGTATGCCTGTTATTTGAAGCACTTCCACCACACTGGGTTGTCTGGGGCATCTCTGGGCTATGGGGCTAGCGATGGGCAGGAGTGTTTCCTGTCCACCAGGATGATGGCTGTGAGCGGACACTCCCCTTTTCTTGGGAAGTTGTGGTGTTTAGTGAATTTTCTCAGCTACTGGATTATTGCCTTTTGTCTCAGAGCTCTGTTAGTTCTGCTCTTGTCCTGACCTGCCCAAATTGCAAGTCTTTGAAGCTTTCTGTATTGGGCTTCTTAGAGTAATTGTTTTAGAAAAAGAAAAAAGGATTAAAAAAAAAAAAAAGGGCCCTCCTCAGAGATCTAATGGTTTATTGAAATGCTAAGAGACAAAGCAATTAGGGCCATTAAGGAAAGGTCCACAGGGCAGAGAGATCAGCTTTTCTTCAGGATTTGCATATGAGCCTCAGGGCCTGAGCTCTGCCCTTCCCCTTTCTATGTTCACCAGAACTCCAAAAATCCTCCGCTTTTATTTTGGAGTTTTTCGTGTTGTTTTTTTCTATGCCTGTTTCCTCTCTGCTGGGCTGGCTGCTCTCAGATTCTCTGGTGTCTGGTCTCAGTCTATCTATGGTTGGAGTTTGGATCAGTAGAATGAGTTTCTGATAAGGGCTGCCACTACAGTTCTCCCTTCTCCTTCCTGGAGCTGACAGCCCCTCCTCCCATGGGACTGAGCCTGGCAGGGAGGGGTGCGGGTCCCCTGGCTGCAAAAACTTACAGATTTCGCAGATCTCAGCAGTTAGACATTTTCGTGAGTGTTGTATGGAGTATGCCCAAAGTCAGATTGCTCTGTGGTGTCCAGTCCACGCAGTTTCTGGCTTTCTACCTACTTTCCTGGAGGAGTAATTAAAACATACAGCTCACCAGTCCGCCATCTTGCCCCACCTCCTCATCCGTCCTTACCGATTAATGCTGCGGCCACAGGCCAGGGGCCCCTCTCCTCAGGACGAACCCCCCTCCATGAGGGGCTCGGCGGCCACACCCGCCTTGGGGCCCCATTTTGAACTATGGGACATTTCCTCAAAGCGCCCCCAGATCTACGCCTTATTTGCTGCTGCTCCCCCTGAATGCCCGGCACAGCTGGCCCAGGCTGGGCTGGGTTCCCAGTGTGCTCTGGCAGTTCCCGCTGCTGCCGCCTCTGACCTCTTCCGGGGTTGGAATGGGGACTCCTTGGCTACATTCTGTGGACAGAGCTAAGATCTGTTAGCTCCCCAGCTCTGCTGGGAAGGCTCGGCCACCTCACCGGCACCCTGCCTGCAGGGACACCCGGCCCCTTCTTGTGATGTTTGGTTTTATT
Organism: Choloepus didactylus; assembly: GCF_015220235.1. NCBI lineage: Eukaryota > Metazoa > Chordata > Mammalia > Pilosa > Megalonychidae > Choloepus > Choloepus didactylus. Next base: position 252,052 of record NW_023637581.1, read on the forward strand.
TCTGGCCTGAAGAACCTGAGTCACCCCCCCAAACACACACACACACACACATGCACACACACACACACACACACACACACACACGCACACACGGAGCCCACCCCCCCACCGCCCTTTGACATTTTGACTTGAGTCTGGATTCAGTTCCCAGGTGGTGCTGGGTAGGGGCAGTCCCTCCTCCTGAAAGCAGTCTCTGGGGCCAGAATAAGCTCCTGCACAGAATGGCTTCCCAGGCACTGTGGACATTGGGGTCCCTGATGTCACCCCCATGCCACCCCAGGGTTCACTAACAGCCCAGCCAGCCCACCATTCCTCTGAGGCTGGACCTGGCCACAGGGTGTCCCCCCCACCCACCCTTGTAATGTCTCCTCAGGGTGAGAACAAGTTGGGGAGAGGATTGGGGGTTTGTGTGACAGGGACACCAACCTGGCAGCACCTGGCTGTTGCTCACCTGCTGGGCCAAAATCCCCAGCCCCACCCCTGGCACACTGACATCTCACTCCTCCCAGGATGGTAGCAGTGTGCTGGAGGAGGTGGGCGACAGCACCAGCAGGGTTGTGCGAAGGACCCAGCTGCCCTGAAAGTGTCTGCTGGTAACAGAACCACAGCACACAGACAGCCACCATGGAGGCTTGTGAGGAGTGGGCAGGAGCCTCAGGCTCACCTGTTATCTCAGGTGGTCTCACTGTGCTCTGGGAGTATCAGAATCTGTTCCCTCTGGAGGAAATGGCGGGTGCCTAGATCCAGCGCTCACACTCTGTGTCTCCCCAAGTCTCCCTGAAGAAATGATCAATCGTTTTTAAGTTAATATTCAAACGGGAGCCTTGGAGAGCCACCATTCCCCCTGGTTTTTGTTTGTTTGTTCCTTCCAATAAAAGAATTCTGATTGGCTGCCACCTTGCATTTAGTTTTTAAAAACGGCTTAAGGAAAAGACCTTGGGATTTATTCCCATCTCTCTTTATAAAGGCCATAAAGTGGACTGTGCATTTGGACCTCCAGGGAAGGTAAATGACTAGCTGGCCGGTGGGCGGGTGGGTGGGAGATAGAAGGGTGGGGCTGGAGTTCATGGGCTTCTGGGCCCCCAGGCAAAGGTGGCTCCGTGTCTCCCTGGCAGGAATGTAGGGAATGGGCAGCCAGCAGCCGCCCTGTGGATGTCTGTGGCGCCGGGAGGCTTCGGCAGACCTGGGCAAGCGCGGCACCCGTTGTGGGCATTTGTGGGGAAAGCAGTGGGGCACCCCCCACCCCGCATCGCCGGCGAGCCCCGGGCAACCCTGCTGCGGGGAAGTCCCCACCCGAGGCCCCTGGGCAGCCATGGGCAGCAGGGCGACCTCAGACGCAGGCCCCAGGTGCGCGGTGGCGAAGGGATGGCCAGCGCCACCAGGAGGCCACTGCCAGGAGAGCTGGACCAGAGGCTCTCATCATGGCCCAGACTTCTCCCAAAAAAGGCTAGGCACACCCCGCCCCGTTCACCTGTGGGCATGGCTGGAGTCCAGGTGTGCAGCCTGTAGGTAGACCGTGTGTGTGTGTGTGGGGGGGTATTCATGTAGAGGCAAAAACTAACATTACCTAAAATTACCCATTTTAAAGTGAACAGTTCATGGCATTTGATGCATTTATAATGTCGTGCGACCACCACCTCTATCCCAGGGCAAAATGTCATCACCGCAAAAGGAAACCCCACAGTCGCTGGTGGTCACCGCCCACCCCTCCCCTGGGGCCTGGCACACTGCTTTCTGCCTCTGTGGATCCGCCCATTCTGTCATTTCAAATAGTGTCACATGTGACTGCTCCTTCATGGCCGGCTTCTTTCACTGAGCATAAGGCTTCCACGGTTCCCCAAAGTTGGAGGGGGATCAGAATTTCATTCCTTTTAATGGCAGAATAACATTCAGGTACATCATTTTTACAGCCTCAAAATGCTTTGTAATGCCGGGAAAATAGATCACAATTGTTTTAAGAAAACCACAAATGGTTGATTCATCTAGGATCCACCTTTCCCTCCAGTGGCGGCTTTCACAGATTTATGCAAAGTCGGGGAGGGGGAGTCACATCGCATAAGGAAGCGGGATTCTTGGGGTGCTGCTCCTTGAACAGATCGGGGGTGCATGTTTAGCGGTGGGCCAAATAGTAAAGCAGCGTTCTCACCGGGAGATCCAATAGAACCCTCCCAGACGAGGCTGCCGGCCTCTAGTCGCAGCAGTAGATGCAATAAGCAGATGGGGCGAGGTCCCAGATCCGAGGGTGGAGGGTCTGGAAAATATAAAAGCTTTCAAGCCTGCAATTTACCGCTCATTTCCCAAAGGGCAAAGCTCCCTGGTCTTTCTCCAAAAGTCTTATTGTCTTTTTTTCCCCTCCTCTCTCTGTTTTCTTATTTTGCCAATTTTGTGTATGCAAAAATAGGACCTGGTTGTTGGCTTATTTTAAGTCTTTGGTTTTTGGCCCAGTAAAGCATGTTTTTCATAGATAAAATGACTTTAATTGATATTGTTTTGTATTTATGTAGCGCTTTCTTCAAGAACTTTAAATGCTCTACAGACATTGTATCTAATTAATCTCCAAAGCAACCCTTGAGGTGGGCGTCCAACCACAGTTTTTGGGAGAGTGAGACAAGGCTCAGAGAGGTTGGCCTACCGGCCCCAGGCTGCTCATTTAAAGCTTGGAAAAGCCAGGCTGAGCCCCGCCCCGCGGAAAGCGCTGGCGGCGCCCAGAGGGTCAGACTGCGTGGCCTCCCTTCCGCCACTTGGTGGCCATGCCCTGCTTGCCCCTTCCTGAAAGCGAAGCCTTCCAAAGACCATGCTTCCAAGACATAAGTCAGGCAACTTGGAAGTGGACCTTAGTTTAGAATATTTACTCTATTATTATAATTTATAGAAATTCTTAATCAGTATAGAAAGGGACAGCCATCCCAAAAAACATAACACAGTTACACAGTAATCTGCCACCGTGTTCAGCTTCAGCCTGCCCCTCTATTCAGGGTGAACAGACAGTGCCCAGAGTTTTCAGTGGGTCACTTTTCTCACCTACTATATCTGCTTTCCCCCCCAACCCTAACACTATATGTTTTTTAAGTATATTGAGTTTTTTATGAGCTTCAAAACTTTTTACTTAAATTCAGCTGCATTGCAAGTAGAAAGTAAATTTAGGGCCAGCACCCCAGAATCTTCCTCCACAACCTACCCTCTAAACCCAGAGTGGATGGGAGCTAAGGGTGTGACCATGGAATCTATCAAAATGCTGGGACTTGCTTTAATGTGAAATTTAACCTTGGTTTGTGCTGCGTGTGTTTTTTTTTTTTTTTAAATGTGAAATGTAAAAACAAACACAACACGGTGTTCCGACGCTGTGACTGGGTGCAAATGACAGTTTCTTTCTTATACTTGTTCAACTTCACTGGCTCTTTTTCTCTGTACCAAAAGCTTCAGAAATACAGCTTCAAATTCTAAGGAAAATTTGGCTTAAGCCCTTAAAGTAAGAAAATGTATCCACTTCCATCACTATGACTTCCCCTGCACTCCTGCATGAATTATAACTTTGTGGTGACTCTCCTGGGTGGTCATTTTTAGCTGATTTGTGAGCGCTTTCCATGCCTTGGGAAGAGACATTGATCACCCATCGAGAGGCTTCTGCTTGACTCTTGGTCGGTTTTTACTCTGCTTCTTGGGGCTGTTTTTTCTGCTCATGCTGGCGTAGGGAAACTGGGTGTCTGGAGGTCAGGCTCAGAGCCAGCCCCCTTGGGCGATTCCGTGGAAGTGAGTGATGGCAGCTTCCCATTGAGGGCCCCGTGACCAGCCAGTGGAAAGCTGCATGGTCTGAGATTTGTCTTTGTCAGTTCATCCCTTCTATCTTTCTTCAAAGACTCATGGTTCATGTTGTGCAGACACTTGCTCATTTAGTCTTTGATGTACAATATGATGTTGGCTGTTGATTTGAAATTGATGTTAGTCCTACTCCTAGTTTGCTATGATGTATTACCTTGTCTGTTTTTGTTTTTATCAGAAATGGATGTTTGGGGACCATTAAAGTAATAAATTATTTTCTCTTTTTCTTAATGTGGCTTACATGTGTGCATTTCCTGTCATTGCTGATTTTTAATGAACTTTATCTTGGTTCTGGTGCAGTAGTCCTCAGAACACTACTGCATTTGATTTTCTAACATCATTTATGATTCTGGCACCTATATTCAAAACTAAGATTTACCTGCAAGGTTTCTGATATAAAAGATTTACCAGACTTTTTTTTTTTTTGTTTATTTTTTTAATCAGTTTTTGGTCTCTGGGTTATTCCTGGGTAAAAATGAGCTGAAAAGAAGTTTTTCTTTTCAGGCTCTGAAACAGGTTAAAGTGCAAAAATTTATTTGTCCTTGAAGGGCTGAAGGAGATCACCCTAAACCTGCCAGGCCAGAGCCTTTGGGGGACTCATTTCCTTCCCAGATTCTGTCCCTTCCAAGGAAGACACCAGCTGGTTCCCAACTCTTCTTGAGCTTTCCCAAAAAATGGCCTTTCCACAGTTATTAGCCTAGAGCCAAACTTGGCATGTTCTTTAAAAAAATGCCTTCCTCATCTATCCTCATATTATTTTACTTGTTCCTAAATTTGAGAATTTATTTTTGTGTGTTTTGCCTCTTTGTTTTTCACTGCTTGATTAAATTTGTTAGACATTTTTCTATTGCACTGGATTTCTCAAAGAACCAACTCTTAGATATGTTTATTATCCTATTCTATTGTGGGTGTTTTAAAATCAATTTTTAAAGTTTTTTTTAATTGCTTTATCCCTCTTGGTTTCCTGGGATTCAGTTTGTTAGTTCCCCACTCCCCCACCACGCTCTTCCAGCTTCTTGAACTAACATGACTAATTAATTCATTTATACTAATTTCTTTTTTTTTGTAGCTATTTTCATTGATTTATTTTTTTATTTTTTATTTTTTTTATTTAATTCAGTTTTATTGAAATACATTCACACACAATACAATCATCCATGATATACAATCCACTGTCCACAGTATGATAACATAGTTATGTGTTCATCATCACAATCTATCTATGAACATTTTCCTTACATCAGAAAGAACCAGAACAAGAATAAAAAATAAAAGTGAAAAAAGAACACCCAAATCATCCCCCCATCCCACCCCATTTGTCTATACTAATTTCTTATTTAGTAACCAAAAGCATTACACTGTATGTTTTCCTCTGAGTATAGGTTCAACCCTGTCATGTTTGTTTTTATGTGTAACATTCTGTCACTAATTACACATAGTTTTTACAAGATAGAGTTTTTACAACAGGTGCTTTTAATTTTTTTCTATATCTTACTAGTGACTGGTTTTGCACTGAGGCTCAGAAAATTTGATGTGCAAAATTTCCAATTTTAAAAAAAACTTACGGACAATTTCTTTGTGGCTTACTCTGGGATTGAATTTTGCAAACATTTTTAAAGAATGTATATTTCCTACCTGTAGTTTTCAAAGACATAAATATATACATAATATATTTGTGTGAGTATTTTATCAATTCATTCAAGTTTGGCAAAGTTTTGTAAAGCATGGTATTCAGCTCCTCCATATATTTATGTGTTCTGTTGATAATTAAAACAGATGAGTTAAAGTCTTCTACTATGATAGCTGTTTGTCACTTTTTCCTTTGAATTTTTCAAAAAGTTTTCTTTATATAGTCTCATGTTATAAAATTCAACACATAGAAGATTTATAATTAGATTTGGCCTTTATCTTTTCTTTGTCCCTGTCCTGTCCTGCCTTATCTTCTACCTGATCTTATTCAATATTGCCCCTTTCCTTCTTTCCATTTGCATTTACCCCTCCCCTGGTTTTCTTTGTACCATCTGTGACATTCTGTTTTAAAGCATGACTCTCATAAACCTCCTTGAGACAGTTTTTTTCTTGACCCAATTCAGGAATGTTTGTCTTTTATTGGAGAATTTAAATGACTGGCATTTATTGTTACAACTGATCTGTGGGTATTTCTGGCATCTGATTTTGTGCTTTCTGGCTCTTTTCTTTTTTCCTTCTATTTGTTTTATTCCCTTCCCTGTTGTCTGCAGAAATTCCTTGAAGGACTTTTTGGGGATGAGAAGTGAGTGGCTCAGAGCCAAGTCCCATACATTAAGACTGTCTATTAACCTTGTACCTGAAGACAAGCCACTGGCAGCCCATCCTGGGTCACTTCTCTCTCTCCTAAGGCTCTGAAGTTGTCTCAGTGTCTTCTGGCTTTTAATTTTTATTTATTTTTTACAGAAAGTCAGAGTTAAATTTTACTTCACATTGATAGAAACCATAAAAAAGATTTATGTTTTAACATACTATAGCAAAACTTTTCAATGGAATAATGTATCTTACCATAAGTGAGAGATTGTTTATCTAATTGAAAATAACTATCTGTAGTCTTCAAAGTAAAGGACAATATGTTTGTAAATGGTTGTTTAAAATTTTTAAAGTCAGACCTAAACATATGGCTTAATTATTGACATTGTATATTGTACACTGCAAAATTATTTCCATCATCAATTAGTACACATTTATAAAGATGCAATCCCACTGTTGTTTTGATCAGCTGAAATACAACCAAAAAATTAACAATTTAAAAATATCAAGCATACATTTCAATTAAATATTAAACTGTGTGGTAATTATACCATATGTATCAAGTTGACTAACCTTCATTATCCAGAAATTTGTTTTTAAATAAGTTTTGACAGTAATCTGAAATTTTTCACTATACAAAATCAAAAGATTGCTATTTTTATGTTTGCAGAAAAACTAATTAAAAAATCATTTGACTAAGATAAAAGTTTCAGAGGAGTTCATTGCTGATAAAAATAAAGCAAAATTTTCTAATGGATTCTAATTTTCCACAGTGGTTGGTTTCAAACACACAAAATAAGTAAACTTAAACACTGTTCTACAAGAAGAATCATCTTAGGCCAAACCATCTTAGAAGTTACAATTTTAATACCATATGTCTGTGATTCAAATGCCAAATTACAGCATTTACAACAGCAGATGTTTATGGCATGGAAGCAATATTTGGTCTCCTATGAAGGATAATAAAGGAAGAACATGCATCTTTTCTAGAATGGAGAAAAGAATATTAAGTGGAAATTATAGGGGAAAAAAAGTCTGATCCCCCAAGTAAAAGGGCCATTAATTGAGGAGAGCAGTAATAATACTGATAATTTATTATTTTTCTGAATTACATTTGGGGAAAAGAAGCTCAGTGATTTACCTATTTTAATACTAGTAATACTCTGGGATCACATTAAATAAATACATAGAAACTTGAAGGAATACATGTTTCCTAGGAGGAGACTGTGTCTCTGTGTCACTATCGTCATTTGCAAATGAGACATTTTGGGGTCGGGCATGTCTGGTCATTCCTTCTCCATGATGACATAGATGCACTTTCACCCACAGCCCTCTAGGCATTGATGGACCCTGAGAAGTACTTCATCAGTGAGCTGCATGGCATCTATCACCTCCAGGTGATGGGGCAGCACAGCAGGCCCCACAGCTACTGGAGGTCTTCCTGGATAGACTTACCAATGCTGTAAGTTTTCAGCAGTGAGAGAACCCAAACTTAGAGAAACTAGAGGGTCACAACCGCTATGGCCCTGGAGGATAGAAATATCTCCCTAGCACCACTGATGGGGGCTGTGGACACGAATCCTGAGGTGGAAGCCAGCACCTGCATTGTAGGACACTGCCTGTTTCTGCTGCATGAAAAGAGTAGAACATGAATATAAAGCTCCTCTCTGCACATGTCTTCCCCAGAAAATCCTGATAGAAGGAACCCATTCTTTACCTCTTGGCCCATCAGAGTTCTGGCATTTTCTGTTGCCTGCTTAATTCCAGGCTTGATTCCTGGTTAAGGGAGCAGGCTGACTAACACAGGCAGGCAGATACATGTGATGTGTGAACTTCCAATCCTTCCAGAGGCTTATGCACATCCCTGCCTTGTATCTCCAAATCCATGAAAAGAGTAACCACTGCAGTGGCCTTGCAGACAGTGGACAGATGGTAGGCAGTGTGACTGGCATGGTGGTGCCGCAAATGCATGGCTCAGTGGCTGCATAATGGGAATGGAAAGGAGAAGCAGTGTGTTCCAGTCAGGTTGCTGAATAAGCAAGTTATGAGTGGGAGTTCTGGCCTGACCCCTGGGCATGTGCCCAGGCCCAGCCTGACATGTAATATTGTGGAGAAAAGTTTGAGGACTCTGTTAGTTTTCTACTGATGCATAACAAATTATCCCCAAACAGTAAGCATTCACCATCTCACAGTTTCTGTGTGTCAGGAATTCAGGAGGGCAAGAGTGGCCAGGGCTGTGGTCATTTGATAGCTTGCAGGTTCTCTCCCATGATGGCTTCCTCAGGTGGCAGTGGGGGACCCCAGTTCCTCCTGAGGTGGGTGTCTCCAAAGGATGCTTGGGGGTCTCTGCACATGGCAGCAGCTTCCCCTCAGGGTGCATGTGGAGAGAGCCAGGAAGAGCCACAATGTCTTTTAGGACCCCCTCTTGGAGTCACACACCAAAACTCCCATGGTGCCCCACTGGCTGTGGTTCAGTGCATCGAGGGTAATGTGGCAATGGACCCAGACCCACAATGCCATAGTGACTTTTGCTTTGTGTATTTTCTGCATTTGTCGTGGCTGTTGTGTTTTCCACCCATGTAGATTATTTTCAGAATTTTTTTTATTACATTTGAGACTCAGATTTTCCACCAGCATACCTTGTTAGGTGGGATTCTTTTAATGCATTCAGTTTGTCTGGTTGTTGACCTTCAGCTTCTTTAATGCTTGGTTCTCCTGAGGCTGCTTTGCTTCCTGCTCTCAGATGTCCATTACACACGTTTTCATTTCCCAAATCCTTTCACTGCATCACTTACTTGTCCTACCATCTCCACCATTTAGTCTTCCTCCTCTGGTGTCCCATCTCCTCTTCCCTCTGAGGCCTGCAGGACCCACTCCAGGCAGACCCCCATTAGCAGGGTGGATGTGTTGGGGATGGGTGGGGAGTGGGGGTGTGGTGCATGTGGTGTAGCAGATGGAGCAGGATACAGGGGTCCACACCTGCTGCCTCTCCTCTATAATCTCCTATGGGGTGCTGAGTAGTGGTGGGTGGAGCTGCATCCAATCCCAGGTTCTCCCAGCTCCCAGGACACCTGCTTGCTCCCACAGGACCATCCCCATAGTGGGTGGCTATGTGTAATCCTTGGCTCTGAGAGCAGCATCCTGACTCCCTTTTCCCTTCTGGGCCCTTCCAGGTCCATGGCCTGCTCCTCACCCTATCTCCCACTGCTCCTCACCCCCAGCAGGTGTAATTCCCACCTCCCCTGAACCAGGCTTCTGTGGGCAGCCCCTTGGCCTTGAGCTGGCACTCTCATCCCCTGGCCAGTAAGCAGCACCTCCCACAGGAAGTCCTCCTGGATTCTCTAGTGGTCCCATGAGAGAAACTGGTGCCTGTGTGGTCACAGCCTCTTCACCTGTGTGGTTCCCCCATCTGGGTTGTTGCTGATGTTCTCACAGACATTGAGGACTGATGGACTGGTGTGCTGAGCCCTCAATTTTGGAGCTTGCCCTTATGAGGCTTGTTATTGCAGAAGAGAGGCTAAGCCTGCTTGTGATTGTGCCTAAGTTTCTCCCAAAGAGTATCTCTTTGTTGGTAGATGTGGCCATCTCTAGATAAGCCAATGCAGCAGATGAACTCACTGCCCTACCTTCTACATGGACCTGAGTCCTAGGGATGAGACTGGACCTGCCATCATGGGATTGAGAACATATTCTTGACCAAAAGGGAGAAGTGAAATGAGACAAAATAAAGTTTCAGTAGCTGAGAGATTTCAAATGAAGATGAGAGGTCACTCTGGTGGGTAGTCTTATGCACTATATAGAAATCCCTTTTTAGGTTTTAGTGTACTGGAATAGCTAGAAATTGATAGCTGAAATAATCAAGCTGCAATGATTGTACAACTATGTAGCTTACATGGGGTGACAGTATGATTGTGAAAACCTTGTGGATCACACTCCCTTTATCCAGTGTGTGGATGGATGAGTAGAAAAATGGGGACAAAAAACTAAACAAAAAATAGGATGGGATGGGGGATGATTTGGGTGTTCTTTTTTACTTTTATTTTTTATTCTTTCTGGTGTAAGGAAAATGTTCAAAAATAGATTGTGGTGATGAATGCACAACTATATGATGGTACTGTGAATGGCTGATTGTACACCATGGATGAATGTATCTCATTAAACTGAATTAAAAAAATTCAGAGGAGACAGAATTTGGAACCACTAGTCAAAGATGTTAAAAAAAATCTCCTAACTCAATTCAAGGAGTTGAAAGAAAATATGGCTAAAGAGATAAAGGATATTGAGAAGACACTGTGTAAGCAAAAAGAATAATTTGAAAGTATAAAAAGAAACATAACACATATTATGGCAATAAAGGAATAATAAGAAGACATTAAAAATACACTATTAAGAAATACCAGAATAGAGACTTAGCCACCCCTGTTCTCTCTGTGGATCCTTCCTTCCTGATACCTTCCTTTTCACTGTGCTGAGGAGGCCACTTCACTGAGCTAATCACTGGTATCGAGGAATCTCAGCCCAATCTCAGGAATTCATCCAGAGGGACAGAAAGGTGTGCCATTCCAGTGGACCCCGAATCCACTTTTTCTGACCCATGATGTCTCATACCACCCAGGAAACATCCTGCAGTTTAGTTCCCCAGACCCTGGTGTACCTCCAAAGTGAAGCTTGACCTTTGTCCCTGCAGGACCCACTGGGGAGTCATCCACAGCTCTGTGATAACCTGCCCATTGATACACAGCCCATTAGAGTGGACTAGAAGTTCACAAACCCACCCATGGGGATATGAACTTAATAACAGATGTTAAGAAAACAATAAATGTCAGTTCTCTACTGCATTACATTGGATCATGAAAACTTGGAAAGTGATAACCTGGTTGTGAGTGAAAACCCAGAGGAAGACAGCTGTCACCTGACCTATTGACAATGCAGCCAATGAAGTTAGTGAATTTGAAAAATGTAGCTATAGACTTCACCCAAGAAGAGTGTTCCTTGCTGGGCACATCACAGTGAAAGCTGTTCAGAGATGTGCTGCTGGAGAGTATCATTCATCTGGTCTCAGTGGGATGCCTGGTCTTCAAATTAGATGTATGTTCTCCTTTGGGGCAAGTAAAGGAAATGTGTAGAGAAAGAATTGAATTTTTTCAATCGCAGAATTCAGGCTGGAAAAGTGATCTTAAAAAAAAGGAACACTATCCATGCAACATATCTGCAGGAAAGACACTTCTACCATCATGTCATTGAAGCAAAATTCTCATACTCAAAAGAATTGCATTACATGTAGTGAACTGCCAGAAGATTTTTACTTGCACATCCAGAGTGACTCAACTGAAGTTAACTCACAATGGAAAGAAACCATACTTCAGTAATCTCATTGTAAAAACCCTTAGTGACCAGTCATCTGTTAGTAAACAAAAGCAAATATGCACTAGAACTAAATCATATGAATTCCATCTAATTAGTAAATAAGTTGTTCAAAGCTGTGGCCTTACACACTACAGTGGAACTCACACTGGAGAGAAACCATATGAGTGCCATCTATATTGGAAAGCCTTTACTCTATATTCTCCCAAAAGACAACATGAGAGAACTAACACTGAATAGAAACTATATGAATGCCACTTATATGGGAAAGCATTCATCCATTATTCTATCTTTAGACAACATATGAGGAGTCACACTGAAGGGAAACTGTATGAATGTCACCTTTGTGGGAAAACCTTCACCTATCACCCTGCCTTTAGAAAACATGAGAAAATTCACTTGGGAGAGATACCATAAGAATATCATCTGCTTGGGGAAAACTTAGTTTATTTCTGTTCCTTTAGACCATATGACAGAACACAAACTAGACAAAAACCCCATGAATGTCATATATATGAAAATCTTTAGACAATATTCTGACTACTTAGGATATGAGAAAACTCAGTATAAGTATTTTGTTTATGGAAGAGATTTCTGCCCTTGAATGAATCTGCAAACATGCTAAAAAACTCTCTTAAACAGAAAAAAAAAATCTGTAATCAATTTGATAGAGCTTTATTCATCCTGACTACTGCATCAATCTAAGCCAATTTATACTAGAGAGGCTCTATGTAAATATCACCTATGTGTAAATAACTTCAGTAGATGGTCTGATTATATACATTAGAAAACTCATACTTCTTATGAAAGTGGAAAAGCCTACATCCACTGCTCCACTTGATAGAGAGACTAGATTTTAACAGAGGATGAAGCCCCTTGAGAGGGTGCCAGATAATGCATGCTGGAGATGTTATTCATGAAAAATCATACAAAATCATTTAGTCATACAGCAACACTTGTAGGGCAAGTGTGAATTCACACTGTATAAAATTCTTATCAGTGTCATGAATGAACACGTCTTCAGTGATCACACATTCCTTAGCATTAACATTCTTATGCTAAGGAATCAACAATCCTAAAGCCAATTTAGGAAGATCTTTAGCTGGATTTCACATCACAAAATTCAGAGTGTTAAATAAAATATTTTATATGGATGCTTAAGCACTCAATACAGCAAAGTCAAGAATGTTGCACAAGAATTATTGAAATTACATAGGATAACAATGTAGAATTGTGAAATTTCATTGGTATTATACTGAATGATGGATTTTGTAAGAACCAATATGAAGTGATATTAATTCCATAGATTAGTACATACATATTTGTAAGCAACAAATATTACTGCTGAAAATCTCATATGTTAGCCATGATCTAGTTTTGTTTTTATGCCATTCTAAACAAAAATATTTGAATCAATCAGAAAATAACTTTTGAATGTTAACTCACACACTTAGAATATAAAATTATGATTCTTAACTATTATAGTATTATATATGTTCATGGCAAGGATGCAAACAAACTTGGATAAACACTCTTTAGAAATAGCCTTATGGTATATAAATACTCCTCCTTTAAAGTACCTTTTGATATTGTCATAAAAATTTAGAAATGAATTTAAATGAAACTCTTTTAATAACATCGAATACATCATTAAAACAAAAATTACACCAGTGGCATAAAACAGCAGATTTGAGCAGACATAAGAAACAAGAAGACAGGACTATTGATATCTTACAGACAGAAAAACAGAAAAAAGAATGGAATAAGTTGAGATTCTCTGCATCTATTAAGGGGGATTAAGATTAAACCCCAGTATAGAGACTAAAGTCTACATAAATCCATGTCAGCCTAAGTGGTGAAACTACCCTTCTATCAAGAGTTTGAATTTAATTAAGGAGGCAGTGTGTGAATATTAGATGAATGGCCACAGTGCCTTTGATGTTACAAATGATTTGGGGATGCTGTGGAAACAGCTGTATGTTTGGATTCTGTTTTTTGCATATGATTTCCCTCACTTGGGCACTACGAAGACTGCCCTTTACTCAAGGATGAATGTTACAGAGAAAGGCATTTACTTGTGTAGCTGCCTCTTCATACCTAGCTACATGACCCTCTATATTCTCTGCTTCATTTCTCTCTCCATGATTTCCAAAGGGTACTCAGGTTTCACTTGATTTTTCTGTCTTTTGCTACACTTCTTTGTGTCTATTCTGTGCACGTGTGATTCAGGGTTCAGACAAGGAGATGCCTGGACAAATTCTAGTGATAGCCCTTCACTGACCCTTCCAATTTCAGTTTCCTACTGGAGGTTTTAGTGTTTATGAGGACAGAAAGCTTTGACTTATGACTGCCATGTACCAGCTGACAATGTACTTGAGGCTTATCAGGTGCTGGCATTTCCCCCTATGTATCAAGTAAACAGAACCTACTGCATGGCCCTGTGTGGGGAGCTTGTTTGGAGCAACCTTCAGGACTGGCTTAGAAAAGTGTGTGTGTTGGTCACAGGGTGAACTTGTGCCCTGCTGTGGCCTATTGCAGAGGAAGAATGTGAAGAATAGGCATGGGTATCCCTGAGACTCAGTGTCTCCATGATGGCGTGTAAGACCCTTGGGGAGAGGGCACAGCAGGCATGTGGAAGGAGATTGATGAAGTCAGGGTAACAGACAGGCCAAGCACACCAGGGCAACTGCAGAAGGAAACTGACCCAAGATGAGGCATTAAGAAAAGTGATGGGACCCATGCAGACCATGGTGTAAACTGACACAGCCTCGTGGGCTCCTAAGGTGAAGGCTGGGTGGGGTTAATGTGGACTAGAGGGAAAGAATAAAGAATCAGGGATATAATGAAAGGAACTTCAGTTAGGGGTGCATTGAGGCATGGAGCAGGGAGACATGCCACAGCATTCCAGAAAGGAGAGAGGCCTAATAGTCTTCCTATATGAGATGAGCCTGTGGGAGGGAGAACTGGGGTGAACTGAGGCATGGGGAACTGGGATCAATTTGGAGAGGGGGAACAGGCAGAAGGAGAAGAGAGCCCAAGTGAAGATAGGGTATTCTTTGCATCTTTGTGGCAAGGGAAGGGGGCTCATAGACCCATGCTGGAGCTGGGAAAGGTCAGTGGATGAAGGACAGATGAGCTGAATGAGGCAGGAGCAGAAAGGTGAGAAGGCTGGGGGGAAGTTAATTAACGGAGGTGGATGAATGCAGAACTGACAGGTTTAGTGAATGGGAGTCTAGAGGTGCAGTCAAGGCCATAGAGGAGGGAACATCCAATAGGTGAACTAAGGTAGGAGAGGAGCAGGAGGGTCCTGGGGCTGGAGCAGGGATGGGGGATGCTGAGTGAAAAGCAGAAACTAAGGGAGGCAGGCTGGGCCTAGGGGCCTTATGGGATGGATTGGAGGTGAGGGTTCCCTGAAGAGCAGAGGGGCTGGGGTGAGTCTGGGAAGGAGGGGACAATGATGCTGGTGAGGGAGGGGACAAACTAAGGTACCCTAGGTGAACTGAGACAATTATTGGGGGGCGGGGAGCAAGAAGAGAGTGGACAGGGCCAGCATAGTTAGTATGAGGGGAGGCCATGATTGACTAGGGCAATTCCAACACACAAAAACTGAGGCCAGGTTCATGGATGTGAAGAGGCCAAGAGAGAAGAGGAGAGTGGAGCTCAGGCCTGAGAAGACAAACCAACCGAGTATAACTATGACATTCCAAAATTACAGAAAATATTTTATTTCCTTTTGAATTTATGAAGAGATATTTATGGCATATTTCATAAAATAACCAAGTGATGTTTCCATTAATATTCCTTAATACTCATCTTCCCATTAGATAAAAGAGTTGATATTCGTTTTCATCAAATCTGCACAAAAGTATTGCCACAGCTTTCATTGTGCCTTATTTTCCCCTAACAGCATGATTTTTAAAACAACATTATGCTTCCAAACAATACATTAAGTATTTAATAAGCTATTTGTCATTAAGTTTGCACATAAAGTAAAACATTACCAACTTTAGCAGTTAAGTAGATCTAAGAGGTTATAAAAATAAATATTTTATCCAAAAATTTAGAAGGTAGACATGAATGCTTATAAAAGTCATAAATGTTTATCATTTAAGTTCATTATGAAGCATTAATTTATTTTTCACAATC
Source organism: Choloepus didactylus (assembly GCF_015220235.1). Taxonomy (NCBI): domain Eukaryota; kingdom Metazoa; phylum Chordata; class Mammalia; order Pilosa; family Megalonychidae; genus Choloepus; species Choloepus didactylus. The sequence goes on from NW_023637581.1 coordinate 267,661, forward strand.
ATTCAGATCAATGAATCTAAATATTTTCACTTCAATATGATGAGTTCAAAGAATATTCAGTTTTAAAAATAATAGTTTCTGTTCATGGTAGTAGGCAGAATAATAGCCCCCAAATAGGTCTATGCCCTAATCTCCAGCACCTGTGTATATATTATCTTATATGGCAAAAGGAATTTTGTATCTATGATTAAAGATACAGATAATTAGATAGGAAGATTCATCTGGATAATCTGAATTTTCTCTGTGGGCCAAATTGAATCACATGAGTTCATAAAGCTCAGAACATTTCCTAAATGAGAAATGAGACAAGATAAGGAGATTTGAAGAGTGAAATAGGTTTGAGTATAGTTTCTGGCTTTGAAGATGGAGGAAGGCACCACAAGCCAGGGCATATGGGTGATATTTAGAAGTCAGGGATGGCTCTCAGCTGTCATCCAGCAAATAAACAAATGTCTCAGTACAGCAATGACAAGGAACTGAATTCTGCCAATGAACTGAATGAGATGTAACATCAGGTAGATTACATGGTCTTGCATTTCTAACCAAATTTCTTATGGTGGTTAAATAAAAATTCATATAAACTTCAATTGAAGGAGTTACAGGAATAAATACCAGACTGAAATAATTAATAGTTATAATTTACATTGCTTTAAGAGAATATGCCTCACAAATTCTGTCTATATCTAACCCAAATAAAAAATATCAATTAAAAGAAATAGAATGACTGTGTCACAGGTTCAGATAATATGGAAAGTAAAACATAATGTAGAAAGGGAGTCTGTGATCTGTCACCCTTCCAAGTGACCCACAAATACACCTCGTGCTTATATATGATATGTTAGTCTGGCTCCTGGCATGGGGTGACAATTATGGTCTCACTTCTCATGAGTGCCTGGAGATAAAAGACATTCCCTAGCAGATGGAGGCTGGTTAGAACATTATTTTCCCTTTGTCCAAAGCATTGTATGAACATTCACTGGGGACTGTTTGGCCAAGTATGCACATAATTTTAGAGCTCTTAGTCCAACCCTGTGGTTACACATGTTCTTGATGGGAACACAGCTAGATCCCTCACCTACATACATGAGAGTGATATATGTGGGCAATCTCCCTGCATCAGCTATGGAGTAGGACACACTGGCCAGGGGACCAAATCCCACTAGCAAAATTGACCTTGCTTTTTCTCTTCTCTTTGTGAGTAAATGTTTCATCCAGTACCTAAGTTGAGTGTCTTCTTGGTGACACCAACACCTGCATGGACTCTTTTCTGTCCTCCATATGGTGAGACTCCTTCCTTATATAAGTATCATGTCCTAAGAGTTTGTGTGCCAACAAAACACTCTATGGCATGGTGGAAGCATAAGATTTCATTGGTTCAGTCATCCCAGGGTGTCAGTCATCCCAGGGTGGTGTCAGTTCCCTGAGGGGGTAAGGGCTGACTGAGTGCTGCCCTCCCTTTAGACACATGAGAACAAATGAGATGCAATCTCCATATGAACAGTGACAAAATGGTGTGGTGGATGAGCACAGGAAGTTGATCTTAAGAAGAGTAGGGAAATTATACCCTGGCTGTTGGACATCTGCACCCTACAATCCTACCTGCCAACTCCCAGGATATCAAGGGACCCTATGTAGGGAGCTCCACTGAGTCAGGGCTGTTTTCATTTCCAGAATTAGACTTAACACAGAACCACCCCAGCATTGCTTAATATGGAATTTTTGAAAATTCCTGAAAGTGAAATACATTCATTAAAAAACAGATATTGGCAAAAGAAAAGGGAGTTTCACATGGCTTGGTTAGTACATTTCTTTGAAGAGGGGGCATTGCAGACTCAGTTGTCCCCCAGAGAAGCTAACCACTGACACCCTGCTGCAATGTATTTTTACACACATGGAGTAGGACAACCAACAAGACAGGGACAGAGACAAATCCATGCCAATTTAGTCTGGGAGACTGATATTTCCAACTGTGGGAGACTTCCTAAAAAGTAAAATCACCTAGAAGACTATTCAGGAGGCCATAATAGCCTTTCAGGTAAAGGAAAGACACTGGCTGCATCATCCCACACCTGGCCAGGATGTGAATGACAGTCCTGCCTTGGATGGCATTAGAGGCATTAATTAAATAAGAAGACCCCAGTATCCTTCCTATTGTCCTCAATGACCATACTGGGTGATGTAGTAGGAAAGATCCACCACAGTGTCCTGCTTTGAGGTGGAATCAACAACACAGCATCAGCTCTTTTCACTGAAGTATCCTGAAAGGATAGAAGCCCACCAATGGGAAGCCATGCCAGAAGGGCCATAAAGGGAACACAAAGAACTACCAAGGAAAGACAAGGAGGGAACAATGTATCTTTAGTTACTATGTCAGGGGATAGACAAAGCAGAAATGGATGGGGTCCTTAGAGAAAAACTGCCAATATTATGGGGCAGAAGCTGTAAGTAAGAGATTACAGCCCTGTCACAAGCCATAAGAGCAGGAGGAAGAAGGCTCACAGACCTGGAAACATTTATAATTCTGCAGAGTAGCCCAATGAGCCACAGATACAACTCAGGAAAGAGGAAGACAGGGTTGCTAAGGTTTCCTTGTGTATGCACCAGGATGGTGGGGAGGATAATTCTGTGAATGTGATGAGTCAGATAGGAAGGATGCCCCTATTGCCTGTACCCTGATCTTACTCCCTCTAAAAATAATGTTTAGGGATGGAGTCAAGGGCTCTGGGTCCTCACCAGGGATCAGAAGTCCTATGCCCCCATAAAGGCGGTTGGAGAAAGGGGAAAGACAAACCTTCATTGGTCTTTTACATAACAGTTGCTCAAGTAGCATAAATTCCAAGCCTCTGCAGAGAAATAAATACAGTGAATAATAAAAGACATTGCTACCAATGATATGGCTTGGTTTATGGAGAAAACTGCAAAATTCAACAGAGATGAGTTTTGTCATAGACATACTATGGATACATGGCAGCAATTCCTGTGTATAGTGTGGCACCTGGAACCACTGTTGTAGGCATGGAGAAACACCTCTGCAAAGTGTTCAGGCAATTAACTAGACTCCAAACAGATCTAGGTATATCATTTACAGCAAAAGGGACCAAACAATCAGCACACTCCCACCCAACAGTGATGGGGTGAGAGGATACTGGAATGAACAACTCAAGTTACATCCACAGAAAGGCCATCAAGAAGAACAACCTACTGGATATAGACTCCACATAAATGTATTTGGACACTGAACACTGCAATGTATGGAAAAAAAGGTACTGGAATGTATGTTGGGAAATACTGAACCTTGAGGGAGTGGACAACCAGGGAGTTCCCTATTTAGCCCACAAATATAAAATCCCAATATCAATACACCCAATCATTCTAGTTTCTCACTGAAATGCATTCACCATGGGTGGGCTGCAATGGTATTACCAGAAAGGCCCACTGATGCCAGATTGGAAGTAATGATGCAGATGCCCTCCTCCTGAAAATTGGACACTCTGAACACTGGCATTCTGAAAACTGAATACCCCCTATGCCTACATTGTACTTTCTTATCCTCAGTTGGTGAGATCTCAGTATGTTTATGTTGGCAAAAGCCTTTTTGCAATAAAGTACTAATGTATGGAATGAAACACTGACAAATTGGCAGATTCTGTGGAATTTTCTGGCCAATAAACCCACAAGTCTCATGATGTGTTTTGTGTTAGTTTTGTTTTTAGCTCCTTTCTAAATTGTGATGGTAACATTAAACGGTATTTTAAAAGTATTTATGTATCATAATACCCTACTTCTAAAGTGTTTTTATTCATCTATGTTTGTATTCATCCTTGCCATGAACATACATATTGTAACACTAAGATAATAGTTAAGGATCATAATTTTGGGTTCCAGATGTTTAAGATTCAAATTATTTTCTGATAGATACAAATCTTTGTATTTAGAACTGCATTAAAAACTAGAATGTGGCCAACATATTAGATTTTCAACAATATTGCTTACATCTAAACAAGTTCAGATCTAATGAATCTTGATTAGTATTACTTCTTAAAAAATTCATCATTCAGTATACCCATGTCATTTCACACTTCTACATTATCCTACGTAATTTCAATAGTAAGTCTCATTCAAAATCTTGCCTGCTGAATTTTGTGTTAAAAGGTCCATATAAAGTATTTCACTTTCTGCTATGAATTTTCTGATGAGAAGTCAAGCTGTAGATGTTTGTAAATTGACTTTAAAATTGCTGTTTCTTTATCATAAGAAAATTAATGCTAAAGGAATGAGTGATTACTGAAGACATGCCTTCATTCATGACTCCAATAAGTTTTATGTGGTGTGAATTTTCACTTGCTCTACAAGTGTTGCTGTATGAATAAAGGATTTTGTGTAACTTTTCATGAATAACATCTCCAACATGAATTATCTGGCACATCCCCAAGGGCTTCATCCTTTGATAAAGACCTGTATCTCTAACAATTGGAACAGTGGATGAAGACTCTTTCACTTTCATTAAATGTCCATCATGGGTCCTTTCATATTGTATACCATAAGACCATCTTACTAAAGGCTTTGCAACAAAAGTGACATTGATATTGCTTCTCTCTAGTATGAATTGCCTTACCTTGATAAAGTAGTCAGGATGACTAAAATCTCTACCAGACTGATTACAAATGGTGTTTCTTCAGTGTGTGCATTCTCTAGTATATGTAAAGGAAAACTTGAGAGTTGAAATCTCTTCCATATTCAAAACATTTATAGTGTGAGTTCTCTAAAGTAATCTAATGTCTGAACATTGAAGCCATTCACAAATATAGCATTCAGTTTCACCACAGTTTGAGTTCTCATGTTGTCTAAGGTTACAAAAATAAACTAACCTTCTCCACATATTTAATATTCTTATGGCATGTCTCCTCTAAGTTTTCTCATGTTTTCTCATGGAAGAACACTGAGTGAAGTCTTCCCCACATAGAAGACATTCATAGGGTTTCTCTCCAGCATGAGTCCTCTCATGTTTTGTAAGTCCAGAAGAGTAGGTGAGGACTTTTCCACATAGATGACATTCAGATTGTTTCTCTCCAGTATGAGTTCTCTCACATTTTCTCAGGTTAGAACATTGAAGACTTTACCACATGGCATTCATATGGTTTATCCCCAGTGTGAATTCTCTCATATCCTCAAGGAAGAACACTGAGTTAAAGATTTCCGACATAGAAGATATTCATAGGGTTTCTCTCCAGTGTGAGTTCTCTCAGGGCAGAACATCGAGTGAAGGCTTTTTCACATAGATGATACTGATAGGGTTTCTCTCCAATGTGAGTTCCATTGTAATGTGTGAGGCCATTCTTCCAGGGATAGGAATTCTGCTTCTAGGAAGTAAATGAGAGATTATAAAAGGTTTGTCCATAAAAATCCATTCCTATACATATTAATTCTAGACTAATCATTCAGTGACAGCCTCCAATTAAAATCTATCCCATGTTCTTTACATACCATCTTAATCTTCATGCACTCTTTTGTAACATCTCAACTGCAGAACAATCATATCAATTTTGAAGATTAATGTTTCAAATATTTGGTATATAAGCCATGTTCATACAATTATCTTTTTATAAAAGCCCAGGTTATACTTTTGTGTTGAAATTAACTTTTCCCTAAATTCAAACTATCACAGACTTTTCCAGGATCATCACTTAAACCAACTTACAGTTAAGTGATTGTACAGAATTCCTAATTTATTACCCTCCCAGGTATCTATTTGGAAGACCAGGGTTCACACCTATAATGCTTACCAATGACATGATGGAAGATGTAGCTTTCCTGAAGGTATGGATAGCATTTCTTTTTTTAAGACCAATTTCCCTGCCTGAAACAATTGAAAAAAACAATTAATTGCTAGACTAGCATTACAGAAATGAAAATGCTGAAAAGTCCCACATGGCCCTATAATTGTTTCAAATATGACACTTATCTGGCAAATATCAAAATAGGGAATATTTTAGGCAGTAGAAAACTTCATATGGTATTGGCAATTAGAAAGCTTTTCAAGATTGAAGTAGAAGAAAAATTAATTTAAAAATAATATGTTGGGGAGATAAAGAGGGAAAACCACTAAAGAAGAGGAGCAGGTAAAGGGCCATTAAATGAAAGTTTAAATCCAATATTACATAAATATTCATTACCCCAAATCCACACACTTAATTAACACTGATAGGTCTGCCCACACAAGATAATGACATTTGAGGGGACATAATACATTCAAACTGGCACAATCACCATCCAAGGAGCCTGAATAAACTTAAAATGAGCACAGATTCTTGAATATCATCTAAATGACATTGGAATGTCCAGTCTCATCTACTGCCAACACCTGACATTTCTGAAAAAGAATAATTCCTTACTCACCAGTGATTGCATTGTCAACAGCTCAGCTGACAACTGTTTTCCTCTGGGTTTTCACTCACAACCAGGTAAACATGGAGAAAGAAGTTATGAGACTCTGGCCTTCTTGATTTCCAGACCGAACTGTCATGACTCCAATCCTTTACCTGGGAGTAACCCCAGCCCAATCAACAGAAACATGAAGTGTACTCTAAGGGAATACCTTCATTGTACAGATAGGAACATGAAAATCATTGAGTTTTATATATTCATTAGCCTGTGGTGTTCAGAGATTTTCAATTCCCTCCCTGATTCCAAAACTTTGGTTCTCCATTGTACAGAAAAACTACTCTGGAATTTCTCCAATGTAACTATGCCTGGCTTATGAGCCCTCTGGACTCTTACTCCCTTCCTGCTTTACTTTGCAACTGCAGAGTTTACTTACCCTAAATCATCTTGGTTCTTCCACATGAGATGTCTAACAATATCAGTCTCTCAACACTGAGCTCTAGATCTTGTCCTGCTGGACTCAGATAATAATCAGGAAACTTAAGTATATATTTTATTATGGGGTGATCAAGTCAAGGATTGGTCCACTTTGAGAGCTCAATGGATGGCTCTCATTATACAAGTATAGTTCCCAAAATCCCCTGAATCAAAAAGTAGCAGAAATACTTGGGTCATAATGCCACACAATCTCCATTGGAGCAGGAGGCTCATATATAGAATGAAGGATTTGGGAGACCATTCATTTTCTCAGTCTGGTATTTTAGTAAAATGACAGCTGAAATCTTAACCTATATTAATCATTTTCATCTATTACATGCTTTCATTTCATAATTTATAGATATGAAAGGTCTATGTTCTAAATTCTCCCCTAAAACATCATTATTTCATAATAATTACATGGACAGATGATATTATCAGAAAAAGAAGTTAGATTAACTAACCCATTTGTACCTGAGTCCAGATAAACAATGGGTGCATTAAATGTTCTTGGAGATTTCCATTCATTTATTCCTCAAATTAAGGCTGATTTACCTGTTTAACAAATGAAATCAACAGAGGTTCAGAAATCTTTTGCAATTTTAGAAAATTACACGGCTAGAAAAAGACACAGCCCAAGTTTGAATTATTTCTGCCTATCTCCCTAGTTCAAATTCCTTAAGATTTATACCTGGGTTTTACCTGGAATACAACCTCTCATTTTGATAATCAGAATCCTCACCCTATTGTGAAAATCTCCTTTTCATATAGTTTGTCCACACAATTATGTCCCATGCCCAGGTTCTCCTACAAGAACCTTCATACAATTGAATCCTCTACCAAAACATCAGCCTCTAGCTCACCTGATGTTTACTGTCCAGTATAATCCACACTTACTCATTTCAACATAAACTTTGTGAACACTTCTCATGTCTTGCCTCTTCCATGACTCCCACAGAACATGATTAAGATCTTAAGCCAAGTCTAAACACAGTTCCTTTCCTTTAGGTTACTCATAAAATTTGTCATTATACATTTATTTATCTGTGCCTCCTACTGGTCTAACTGCATAAAACTATTCCCTGAATGATTTTACCATGTTTACCTGGGAAAACTAATGAATTATGAATCTAGAGAAGTTATATGTCCAGTATAACCTAACCTGACCCCAGATGCCATGGGCCTAAATGTCTGCAGTCAAATCCAACAATTACATTCTGATTAACAAATCATTTACAAAGTAAATAGGGACTGCAATCTTGGTTAAAATTCTTATTCAACAGAGCCCAAACAGACCAAAAATGTAAGTAAACCAAGACATACTGATGATGGTTTCACCAAATTCTAGTGTTCAGAGGTTCTTTCTCACTCTAAAAAAGTGCCATTTTCATGGAGGACTCTCTTTTAAGGCAGTTGATATTATCATCAGTCTTATAATCCAGAAGCCATACCCTTATGAATTAAGATCATACTAAAGATACAACTAATCAAGACATGCCTCTGTGCTGGTTTGGATGTATTATGTTCCCCAAAGTGTCCCATTTTTTGATGCAATCTTTGTGGGAACAGATGTATTAGTGTTGACAGGGTTGGGATCCTTTGGTTGTTTCCATGGAGATGTGACTCAATCAACTGTAGGTGAACTGTTTGATTGAATTAGTTCTATTGAGACATAGACCCTATCCATTCAGGGTGGGCCTTGATTTAATCACTAGAGTTCTGTAAAAGAGCTTGCAAACAGCAGGACCTCAGAACAGCTTAGAGAGACATTTTGGAGGCAGCCATTGGAAGCAGACTTTTAGGGAAGCTATCCCAATGTTTGCTCCAGAGAAGCTAAGAGAGGACAAAACACCCCCACAGCAACATTTTGAAGAAGGCACAGGAGCTGAGATAGGAGCTGGAACACAACCCAGGATCAACAGATGCCAGCCACATGAATTCCCAACTAACCAAGGTTTTCCAGATGCCATATCACTTCCTACAGTGAAGGTATACACATGTTGATGTCTTTATTTGAACATTTTCATGGCCTTCAGACTGTAAATTTGTAAACAAATAAACCACCTTTATAAAAGCCAATCCATTACTGGTATTTTGCATAATGGCAGCATTCACAAACCAGAATCCTTATTTAACACAATCTTTACCATCAAACTACATAAATCATGCAAATGTCCTTTAATTCTTTCTAAAAGTCTGAAAATCTAACTACATGTCTTTTCCCAGAGGTCTTACTGCTTTTTGGATTTTGATATGCTGGGCAAGTACTCTAGAGAATATAGAGGAAGAATGTTCCTATTACTCTTCATTTCTAAGAGAACTTCCAACCTACCAATATCCTCTAAGAATGTGAGCATCAGTGTAGTCTAAATATAGATGTTTGTCCTGAAAATACATATTGAAAGAAAAATATTTTCATTGTTTTTAAGTATACATATTTTACTACTGAACAAAGACCATACCATATCTACTCATTTCAGATTTAGCTGATGTTTTAAGAACTTTAAAACCCTATAAACCTTAAAATATTAAGATTCCCAGAGTAAACAATCTAGCTTTATTGTTGATTTTCCTATGAACAGGATGTGCACTAATTTTTATTAGATGCAGTCCAGGGTTGTGTATTGCATCTAATTGTCACTATCAATTTAGTTTTTCTCATTTTTTTATTTTATTTTGAAATAAATTCAAAGTTACATGAATAGCTGCAAAAACAATGCTAGCCCCATACACAGAATTCCATCATATCCTGACCCCCCTCCCCCAATAGCTCAATCCACCAACTTTAACATGCTGTCACATCACTGTTTCTTTCCCTCCCTCCCTATCTGTCATCCATCATTTATTTCTCTGTCTTCTGAACATATGAGAGTTAGCTGCACACATCCTTGAGCATACACTATAATTCACGTATGTACTTCCCATGAACAAGAACATTGTTTTATGTAATTCCATTAAGCACAGCTAAGAAGTATAAGAGATTCAACAATAATACCATGCTTACATTCTATATTTCCTTTTCCTTATGTCTCAACTGTGTCCCTTCGAGCCACCTGTCCTCCACCCTCCAATCCCATCCAAGTTCATCCTTAGCATTCAATTGTTGTCTAGTTAGGCTGTCTTTTTTTTTTCCTTTTTTCAATTGTGGAAACATATATACAGCCTAAATCTTCCCATTCCACCCCCTCCCTAGCCTTCCATTAGTGGGATTAATCACATTTAGAATGATGTTATGCTCTTTCCCACCATCCATTGCTAGAAATTTCCGTTCACCTCAAACAGCAACCCTACACTCCTTTCTTAACTTCCCATTGCCCCTTCCCCCATTTCTCTTAAACCAAACTCTAATTTCATCTCTATGGTTATATTCTCTGATAATTTCTTTGTGTTTACTGTGGGGCTTAAAATTAACCTCTTAAATCCCTATCAATCTTGTTTTTCTTTGATACCACCTTCACTTCAATAGGGCACATAAACTATGTTCCTATACTCCTTCATTCCCCCACCTTTATATAGTTGTCTAAAATTACATATTTTACATTGAGTTCAAAACCACTGATTTGTCCTTAGAGTTTGTGTATTTTTTATTATGTAGGAAGTAAATAGTGGCGTTATAGTTTAAAAATTATTGACTTCTATTTGTATTCCATTGTGTTTGGAGAAAGTTCTTTGAGTACAGTCAATTTTTTTTTTCTAATTTATTGAGGCTTGTTTTATGTCCCAGCTTATGGTCCCTTCTGGAGAAAGATCTGTGATCACTGGAGAAAAATGAGTGTCCTGGTGATTTGGGATGTAAGGTACTATATGTGTCTGTTAAAATTCTCTATATCTATTTATCCTTTCTTTGTCTGTCTGTTGGTAGGGCTTCCTTTAGAATCTGAAGTAGGGCAGGTCTTTTATTGGCAAAGTCTCTCAGCATTTGTTTGTCTGTGAAAAATTTAAGCTCTCCCTCAAATTTGAAGGAGAGTTTTGCTGGATAAAGTATTCTTGGTTGGAAATTTTTCTCTCTCAGAATTTTAAATATGTCATGCCACTGCCTTCTTGCCACCATAGTGGCCACTGAGTAGTCACTACTTAGTCTTATATTATTTCCTTTGTATGTGGTGAATTGCTTTTCTCTTGCTGCTTTCAGAACTTGCTCCTTCTCTTCAGTATTTGACAGTCTGATCAGAATATGTCTTGCAGTGGGTTTATTTGGATTTATTCTATTTGGAGTTCGCTGGACATTTATGCTTTGTGTGTTTATATTGTGTAGAAAATTGGGAAAGTTTTCCCCAACAATTTCTTTGAATACTCTTTCTAGACCTTTACCCTTCTCTTCCCCTTCTGGGACACCAATGAGTCTTAAGTTTGGATGTTTTATTTTATCTATCATATCCCTGAGATCCATTGTGATTTTTTCAATTTTTTTCTTCATTCTTTCTTTTGTTCTTTCATTTTCTGTTCTGTGGATTTCTAGGACACTGAGATGTTGTTCAGCTTCCTCTGGTCTTGTATTGTGATTATCCAGAGTCTTTTTAATGTGGCCAACAGTTTCTTTTATTTCCATAAGATCTTCTATTTATTTATTTACTCTTGCAATGTCTTCTTTATGCTCTTCTAGGGTCTTTTTTATGGCGCTTATATCCTGGGCCATGGTCCTCTTGATGTCCTTTAAATCCTTTGCCATGTTTTTGTTCTTTGGTTGTAGTTCTTTAATTAAATTTGCAAGATATAACATTTCTTCTGAAATCTTGATTTGTGTGTTTGAAGCTGGAGTCTCCATATCATCTGGTTTTATCATATGTATTAAGATTTTCTGTTGTTTTTGGCCTCTTGGCATTTGTTTTGCTTGATAGGGTTCTTTCAAGTTGTATCAAAAAAAAGAGATATTGATCTAATTTTTCAGAGACACAGTTTGGTGACATACACTTTCTCTAAGTAACCAGCAGATGGCGACTGTGAGCCACCTATATCCCTCCAGTCAGTTCTCATGTAGTGAGGGGAAATGATTCTTGTGTGTTCAGTTGGAGAGCTCAGCCTGGGTGCACCGCTGGAGTTGCCCACCCTGAATGTGGGGCGCATGCACGGGTCACCAGGGAGGAAGGGCAGCTCTCTCTCAGTGTCCCATAAACCACTGGACTTGGCGTAGCTCCCCTGGGTTCTCCAAGCAGATCCCTCCTCCCAGCCGCGATCCTCCCTCAGCTGAGAGAAAATGCTGTGCTACGTCATCAGTGTGCGCCGTCCCTCTAGGGAAGCCCTGGGCAGCTTGGCTGTGCCACGGGGCTCTCAGCTCATTTCAGAATGCAGAATGTGTGAGGCTGTCTTTACTGCAATGCCTTGTGGGCTGAGAGCAGCTGAGGTTTTCTCCACAGAGAGAGAGCAAGAGACAGAATACTTCCCCCAATTCTCCCAAGGTCAGTTGTCACCAAAAGCCTCTGTCTGCTTGTTGATGATTTGCTGTCTGTATTGAGCAGTTATTATTAAAAGCTCACTTGGAGCTGGGCTGAGAAAGTGTATGGTGTGGCTTCCATGAGGGAGGGGCTCCCAGCTCTAGGTTCTCAGCTCTCAGCGCAGGTCCACAATTTTACTTACAGATTTTATGCTGTGATCTCAGGCATTCCTCCCAATTCATGTTGGTGGAAGTTGAGTGTACTGTCACATTTGTCTCCCCGCTACCATTCCAGGTTATTTACTGTTTTTTTGTTCATTTATGAGTTGTTCTGGGAGAGACTAAGTCTTCCACTTCTTTCTATGCTGCCATCTTCCCAGAATCCCTTCTTATTTTTTTAATTGTGGAAACATATACACAACATAAACTTTCCAAACACAACCACCCCCAGCATATAATTCGGTGGGGTAAATTATATACAAAATATGCTGCCTTCATCAGTGCTCTTTACCAGAACTTTCCAATCAACCCAAACAGAAATCACACACTCAGCTTTGAGTATTTCTTTAAAAATATAAGTACAAGAGCCCTTTATATAGAACAAAATATAGAACAAAAATATTTCAGGAGCAAAATCAAGAAATACATTTTCATTTTAGGTACAGGCATTTAATTTTAAAGTAATATTTTGACTTTTTTTAAAACTCACTCTTCTGAAATTTAACAAGTTGTCTTCTGTATTAGCTCATTAGTATGCATTTTTTTGTAGTCGATGGCTCCATTTTCTTGGTTTTCTTACATAGCCCCAGGAGATTTCAGCTTAGTTCCATTACAACATTCTTGAGGAAAATGATGATCTTCTTTTTTCAGAAGTGTGAACATATTGATGCTCCAAATTGACTCTGAACTAGGCCTGTCCAAGGGCATGAAATTATACTAGCAAATAAAACAGACAGATAGCCTGGAAATATGGAGTTTAGAAGAGATCATTTAAAGGAAAAAATCCAAGGATGCTTTGAATACACAGTCTAGTACTATTTCATTTTGGGAGATGGAAAATTCTCCTAGAAATATACAAAGAATTGCTCTGAGGTTTCTTTACTCCAGGCATTGGTGCACAAGTAAGTTCCCTTACTAAAGTCTGAATTAAATACAAACAAGCTTTCAAAATCTGGTGATTCCATCTACATTACTGAAGAGGAAACTGAAATATCCCACTTGAGAAATAAATGTTCAGGCCTGGGAATCAGATATAGAAGCCAGACTGGAAAGTTTAAGTGTTTTGAACACAAAGATGATATTTCAGGTCAAAGGAATGGAAAATATCACCTAGGTAGAGAGGGAGAAGGAAAGGAAGGCTGACACTGAGGCCTGCAGAGTTCCAATAATTAAGGTCTGAGAAAGAGCTCACAAACAGCAGAATATTGTGAGCTAGGAGACTGGGGCAGAGATTCTAGAAGAAGGGAATCAAGGAATTTGTTGAGGAATCTTGTAGGATGAAGTGGAATTCAGTGGATTCACTGACGTGGAGATAACCAGACTCTCAAGGGTAGTAGACTCATGTGAAGACACCTTAAAACATCTTGAAGTGCACTGAGAAAAAATGGGGAACAATTAAATCAGAAGTACCCCACCACAATGAACTATATAACTTTACTCACCTTCTCGGTAAGAACTGAAATTTATATATGAGTGAAATCCAAGGGCTTCACTTTTATTAACTGGCTATTAGTGGATTTATTTTTTTCTGAATATGGTTGCAAATGTTGCTTAAAAACCTTGAGAAATATAAGCCTAGGTTAATAATATGAAAATCATTTGCTTTTTATTAAAAATACATGCAAATTTGCAGAACCACTTCTCCAAGGTGTGAAGACCCCAAACAGGGCCTGAGAACTCATAGTGTATGGTAAAAGGATTCCTAGCATAGGCATGTCAGAGAGATTGGTAAAAAAGTAGAATCAAAGGTACCAGAATAGACCTTTCAAATCAAGATCTGCAATTTAACAAGATCCCAGGGAATTTATATGTACATTGAAGAATGAGCAGCACGGTTCAGAATTCATTCCACCATGCTTAAATCTTGTGTGGAACAATGAACATTCTTCCACTGCCTCATTCAATTCATATTTGAAGACATGGTCAAGAAAGTTTATCTCAGGAAGTTTGCCTACCAGGAATAATTCAGGTACCCTGATCTTGGTGCCAAGTTCCCCAGTTTCCCAAAGTTTAACCTTGCTTTTGGTATAGGCTCAAAATAAAATACTCTTCATTGAAAATACTGAATACAGCCAAGAGGAATCTCCTGTTTCTCCACATTTCCAGCCATACTTCCCAAGCCCAACAGTTTTGAAATATTATAACTCTTGTGTTTAACTTTCCCAATTAATACTCAATAGACTGACTTCTTTCTGGCACTTCCATAGCATATTTTCCAATCCCAACACTCCCAAACTAATTATATCATAATTATAGTTAATTTAATATGTTTTGCATTATTATACAGGCATTATTTATTTCTAAGTCTGGCTGTGTACAATTTTCTTGTTTATATAATTTTCTTTTTTGCATTATTTTTTCATTAGCTTCATTTTTTTTGAATCAAACATTTAGTATGGCTGTGACTCTATCACACAAACTTATCTTAAAGTCTTCTGTACCCAAATTTTTCTCTGAGGTGTCTGATGCGAAATGAGGTGCATCCAAACCTTGTACTCCAAATTCCCCATAGAAATGAAGAACAAAAAGTTTAATCTTCATCCACTTTTTGTCCTTTACCTTTCCTAGTTTTCACCACCCTACAGAAGGGGGTAAAGAGGGGTCATTTATTGCTTTCCTCCAATCTGAAAAAGGAGCAATAAAATTAGAAATTTATATAGTTCTACACACATGGAGAGTATGATTCAATAGGTTGTTAGCATGTCAGTTATCAAATTAATATGATGAAATTCCACCCAAAAATCACACTGAATATCCTGACAACATTGACAAACTGATTTTAATATTTATTTAAAAGACAAAGGCCCAAGAATAGTGCCATTGAACTTTTTCCTCTGATCACCAGCTGGGAACTTCTTGCCCTTCATGTTCAGGGACTGACAGGTAAGAATAGGGGCCCCACCTTGATAGGAATGATTGATATGGCCTATCAGGGGGAAGGTGTGATGTTATATAACAGAGTCAAGTAAGAATATGTTTGGTACCCATGTGATTTACTTATATAATAGTATAAAAGTCATCTCTTGCTATTCTCTCACCCAATGTTGTTAATAAATGGACACAAGGGCAGCAAAACCTGCCTGAGAAGGGCATTGTGACCAGGAGATCAGATCCATCAGAGGTGATGACCTGGCATCAGAGGTGGGGTGAGGGAAATCTAAAATGGACAAGGTAGAAGATAATGAGTATCAGTTGTGGTCCCAAGAACAATTGTAGTGGTGAAGCCTTTATGGAGTCAATATGCCTTCTCTTGCAGGATTCCTTCAGGAAGAGAGGCCAACTAGAATCCTGGAGAAGCAGCTTCCTGAATATATTAAATGAGATCCAAATGGGATGAGGGATGGACTGTATGAACATGGAGATGCTGCACCTAGGTCCCCCTTAAGAGAAGAAATTCCTGCCCAGATTCTGAGTGTTATCAACACTCTGATAATTCCTTTTAGTTGTCTGGAAATTTGGGGATTGCCTCACCTGCAGAGAACCATATGCCACAAGGTCACACATTCCTAGGGCAATTAATGGAGACTGGCATGTTTAGTGCTGGCCTTTCTGGTTCAGTATACTACAGACAAAATGAGCCATGTTAGTTCCATGGCTCCCTGTGGCTGTAAGGCTGCATTGTAGCTTCAATTTTCCCTCTGCCCAGGATTGTTTCACTCCTCTCCTTTCCACCATGATGTGAATTTCCAAATAAATATCTTATGTATTAGGTTCTGGGAACCTAACCTGTGATAGTAGTCAAAACTGTCTGGGACAAAGAGGGTTTCATAAGCAGGAGTTAATCAAATTATGCTGAGGGTGAAATAAGATGAATGCTGACAAAATCTCATGAGATTGTTATACTCATGAAAATATTATTGTCACTGTTCCAGTTTGCTAATGTTGCCCTTATGCAAAATACCAGAAATGGATTGGCTTTTATAAAGAGGGTTTATTTAGTTACACAGTTACAGTTTTAAGGCCATAAATGTCCAAGGCAAGGCACCAACAATTGATTACCTTCATCAAAGTAAGGCCAATGGCATCCAGGAAAAACTCTCTAAGCTGGGAAGGCATTTGACTGGCATTTGCTGATCCTAGTTTGTGTTCTAGCTCCTCTCTCAGTTCCTATGGGTTCTTCAAAATGTTGCTCTTGGGGTGTTTGTCCTCTCTTAGCTTCTCTGGAGCAAAAGCGAGAACATTCAAAATCAGAGAAATACAAAGAAGCATTAAAATAATTGAAAATAGTTCCTTCTGGGAAATGGGGTTGAATATGTGAATAAATGGAGCAGGAAGGACATTCCTGTTTGTTATACTAATGGTGGCTGTATTATTCAGTAGCTTCACCTAAGACTATTTTGTTATGATCCAAAACTCAAAGCAAGGGAAACAGTTGGAGACAGCAAAAGTTCACTACTACCAGGTGATAACTTTTCTTGGCAACCATCAGTATTTTCTCTTTTAAGCAGAGATGGTTTTGGATATGAACAGAGCAAAGAAGTGGCAGTATCCTCATTTTTCCACACAGGATTTAAGCAGTGGTGTGGGAAGCTGAAGACAGTTGACAACCAATGCTGCTCATACTTCAACCATATGAATCTCTCTTCAATCTTGTAAAAACTTCAGTTCCTGATTCACCAGGTCTGATTCTGCTTTTCTAGCAAGCTCCTGTGATGTACTGACACAAGGGCACATTTATCTCACACCGTGAGTTGCAAGGTCCTGTTTTGGGCCTCCACATCCTCACAGAAGTGGCTTTCAAATTTAAATGTCTATTCAAATAACTCTGGGACATTTTACACTCTAAATGTCCAGATTACAACCAACAACAATTAAATCAGAATCTCTTGTGATGGATTCTAGGTATCAATTTTAAAAAAAGATAATTTCAGGGTACATAGGCCTTAAAATCCATTGTTTTGTAGGCTATAATCAATATGGGTGATTCTCACTTTTAAAATGTGCAGATAGTAGTATCAGCAGAAATAGTGGAGTAGGAAGCTCTATGGTTCAACCCTCTTCTGAAACAATGCATACAAGGGCAAAAACTGTCAAAAGAATATTTGTCATAAGAGACAAAGGTTTACAGAACCATATGAGGCTGAATCAAGAAAAAGGTGGCAAATGAGGAAGGAGAGCATTGTAGCATTTCAACTTAGCCATACACCCCCATCTCTCAAGTGTGGGGTGGTCTTACAGCAACCCATGTTTCCATTGTGTGTATCTGATTCCAGAGGATGCAGGGCAGATCTTGATCCCAAGAAACTGTGTTTCTGTTTTTAAACTGCCCTGAGCATTCCCTGACAATCTGATGCAAGGTGCTTGCCTTTCTTTTGCCTAACTTGGAACCCTCTCAGGGCAAAAACATGGCAAAGGGGAGGATGGTCCTTGGAAACACTGAAATGCAAATGAGAGATATCTGCTGCCTGGGGAAAAGATGTCAGGTGAAATGAATAATAAACACACCAAAACCCTGGTTAGGAAAGCTGGGGAGAGAGTTACATTAGGAAATAAGGGTTTTGAAAATCTTCTGTGTTTAAGGGGAATCTAGACAGCTGTGATGGTTAGATATATATGTCAACTTGGCCAGGTGATGGTGTCTATGTGTCTGATCAAGCAAGCACCAGCCTAACCATTACTGCAAGGACATTTGTGGCTGGATAATAAACCAGAAGACTGGCTTATTATATCATCAGTCAATTAGCTGCAGCTTGACTGATCACATCAATGAAGAGTGTGTCTTCAACAATGAGAGAATTCAATCAGCTGTATTTAATCCAATCAGTAGAAGACTTTTAATCAAAACAGATAGAGGACCTTCACTTCTTTGGTTAGCCAGCAAAGCATTTCCTGAGGAGTTCATCAAACACCTGTGTCAGAGTTGCCAGTTCACTGTTTGAGGAGTTCATGGAACACCTTCATTGGAATTGCCAGTTTGCTGCCTGCCCTACAAAATTTGGACTTGTGCATCCCCACAGTTGTATGAGACACTTTCATAAAATCTCATATTTATAGATACCTCTTGATTCTGTTTCCCTAGAGAACCCTAACTAATACAACAGCAAAGCACATGTTTTAGATAGCACTTATGCTAATAAAAGGACTGAGAGGGAGGTGGGTCAAGATGGTGGATTGGTGAGGTGTATATTTTAGTTACTCCTCCAGGGAAGTAGGTAGAAAGCCAGGAACTGCATGGACTGGACACTGCAGAGCAATCTGACATTGGGCATACTTCATACAACACTCATGAAAACGTGGAACTGCTGAGATCAGCGAAATCTGTAAGTATTTGTGGCCAGGGGACCCACGCCCCACCCTGCCAGGCTCAGTCCCATGGGAGGAGGGGCTGTCAGCACCAGGAAGGAGAAGGGAGAACTGCAGTGGCAGCTCTTATCGGAAACTCATTCTACTGATCCAAACTCCAACCATAGATAGACTGAGACCAGACACCAGAGAATCTGAGAGCAGACAGCCCAGTAGAGAGGAGACAGGCACAGCAAAAAACAGCAAGACAAACTCAAAAATAAAAGCAGATGCTTTTTGGAGCTCTGGTGAACATAGAAAGGGGTAGGGCAGAGCTCAGGCCCCGCAGGCTTATTTGCAAAACCCAAAGAAAAACTGATCTCTCTGCCCCATGGATCTTTCCTTAACAGCCCTAATTGCTTTGCCTCTTAGCATTTTAATAACACATTAGATCTGTGAGGAGGGCCCTTTTTTTTCTTTTTTTTTAATCTTTTTTTCATTTTCTAAAACAATTACTCTAAGAAGCCCAATGCAGAAAGCCGCAAAGACTTGCAATTTGGGCAGGTCAAGACAAGAGCAGAACTGAGAGCTCTGAGACAAAAGGCAATAATCCAGTTGCTGAGAAAATTCACTAAACACCACAAATTCCCAAGAAAAGGGGGGCATTCTCTCACAGCCATCATCCTGGTGGACAGGAAACACTCCAGCCCATCACCGGCCCCATAGCCCAGAGCTGCCCCAGACAACCCAGTGTGATGGAAGTGCTTCAAATAACACACATACACCACAAAACTGGGCATGGACATTAGCTTTCCCTGCACCCTCAGCTGGTTTTCCCAGACTTGGGAAGGTGGAGCAGTGGGAATTAACAAGCCCTATTCAGACATCATTTCAGCAGACTGGGAGCCTCCCTACACAGACCGGCAGCCCAGAACCACCCTGGGGGGATGGCACTCACCTGTGACATAGCACAGTCATCCCTCAACAGAGGATCAGGAGGTGCAAGGCCTGGAAGAGGGATCCATTCACAAGTCTCAGGGGCTACACACCAATACCAAGGACTTGTGGGGCAGTAGCAGAGACAAACTGTGGCAGTACTGAACTGAAGGATTAGACTATTGCAGCAGCTTTAAAACTCCAGGAACACCAGGGAAATTTGGTTGGTAGAGCCGCCCCCTCCCTGACCACCCAGACACATGCCCCTTATACAGGGTGGGCAACACCAACTACACACACAAGCTTGGTACACCAACTGGACCCCACAAGACTTACTCCCCCTCTCACCACAGAGACAAAGTGGGGGAGAACTGCCTTGAGGGGAACAGGTGGCTCACGGATGCCACCTGCTGGTTAGTCACAGAAAGTGTACTCCACGAAGCTGTAGACCTGGCAAATTAGAGATAAGGATTTCAATTGGTCTACAAATCCTAAAAGAACCCTACCAAGTTAAGCAAATGCCAAGAGGCCAAAAACAACAGAAAAATTTAAAGCTTATGAAAAAAACAGATGATATGGATAACGCAAGCCCAAGCACCCAAATCAAAAGATCAGAAGAAATATAGTACTTAGAGCAACTAATTAAAGAACTAAAGATGAATGATGAGACCATGGCACAGGATATAAAGGACATCAAGAAGACCCTAGAAGAGCATAAAGAAGACATTGCAAGACAAAATAAAAAAATAGATGATCTTATGGAAATTAAAGAAACTGTTGACCAAATTAAAAAGTTTCTGGATACTCATAGTACAAGACTAGGGGAAGTTGAACAAGAAATCAGTGACCTGGAAGATGACAGAATGGAAAACGAAAGCACAAAAGAAAGAATGGGGAAAAAATCAAAAAAATCAAAATGGACCTCAGGGATTTGATAGATGATATAAAACATCCAAATATAAGACTCATTGGTGTTCCAGAAGGAGAAGAAAAGGGTAAAGGACTAGGAAGAGTATTCAAAGAAATTGTTGGGGAAAACTTCCCAAATCTTCTAAACACCATAAATACACAAATCATAAATGCCCAGCGAGCTCCAAATAGAATAAATCCAAATAAACCCACCCCAAGACATATTCTGATCACACTGTCAAATACGGAAGAGAAGGAGCAAGTTCTGAAAGCAGCAAGAGAAAAGCAATTCACCACATACAAAAGAAACAGAATAAGACTAAGTAGTGACTACTCAGCAGCCACCATGGAGGTGAGAAGGCAGTGACATGACATATTTAAAATTCTGAGTGAGAAAAATTTCCAATCAAGAACACTTTATCCAGCAAAGCTCTCCTTCAAATTTGAGGGAGATCTTAAATTTTTCACAGACAAACAAATGCCAAGAGAGTTTGCTAACAAGAGGCCTGCCCTGCTGGAGATACTAAAGGGAGCCCTACAGACAGAGAAACAAAGAAAGGAGAGAGAGACATGGAGAAAGGTCCAGTACCAAAGAGATTCAGTATGGGTACATTAAAGGATATTAATAGAGAGAGGGAAAAATATATATGACAAACATAAACAAAGGATAAGATGGCTGATTCAAGAAATGCCTTCATGGTTATAACATTGAATGTAAATGGATTAACCTCACCAATTAAAAGGTATAGATTTGCAGAATGGATAAAAAAAAGAACCATCAATATGCTGCATACAAGAGACTCATCTTAGACACAGGGACACAAAGAAATTGAAAGTGAAAGGATGGAAAAAATATTTCATGCAAGCTACAGCCAAAAGAAAGCAGGTGTAGCAATATTAACCTCAGATAAAATAGACTTTAAATGCAGGAATGTTTTGAGAGACATAGAAGGTCACTACATACTAATAAAAGGGGCAATTCAACAAGAAGAAATAACAATCATAAATGTTTATGCACACAATCAAGGTGCCACAAAATACATGAGAGAAACACTGGCAAAACTAAAGGAAACAATTGATGTTTCCACAGTAATTGTGGGAGACTTCAACACATCACTCTCTCCTATAGATAGATCAACCAGACAGAAGCCAATAAGGAAATTGAAAACCTAAACAATCTGATAAATGAATTGGATTTAACAGACATTTACAGAACATTACATCCCAAATCACCAGGATACACATACTTCTCTTGTGCTCACGGGACTTTCTCCAGAATAGATCATGTGCTGGGACATAAAACAAGCCTCAATAAATTTAAAAAGATTGAAATTATTCAAAGCACATTCTCTGACCACAATGGAATAAAATTAGAAGTCAATAACCCTATGAGACCTAGAAAATTCACAAACACCTGGAGGTTAAACAACACACTCCTAAACAATCAGTGGGTTAAAGAAGAAATAGCAAGAGAAATTGCTAAATATATACAGATGAATGAAAATGAGAACACAATATACCAAAACCTATGGGATGCAGCAAAAGTGGTACTGAGGGGGAAATTTATAGCACTAAATGCATATATTAAAAAGGAAGAAAGAGCCAAAATCAAAGAACTAGTGGATCAACTGGAAAAGCTAGAAAATGAACAGCAAACCAATCCTAAACCAAGTAGAAGAAAAGAAATAAAAAGGATTAAAGCTGAAATAAATGACATTGAGAACAAAACAAACAATAGAGAGGATAAATAACACCAAAAGTTGGTTCTTTGAGCAGGTCAACAAGATTGACAAGCCCCTAGCTAGAATAACAAAATCAAAAAGAGAGAAGACCCATATAAACAAAATAATGAATGAGAAAGGTGACATTACTGCAGATCCTGAGGAAATTAAAAAAATTATAAGAGGTTACTATGAACAACTGTATGGCAACAAACTGGATAATGTAGAAGAAATGGACAATTTTCTGGAAACATATGAACAACCTATACTGACCAAAGAAGAAACAGAAGACCTCAACCAACCAATAATAATCAAAGAGATCCAATCAGTCATCAAAAAGCTTCCCACAAATAAATGCCGAGGGCCAGATGGCTTCACAGGAGAAATCTACCAAACTTTCCAGAAAGAACTGACACCAATCTTACTTAAACTCTTTCAAAACTTTGAAGAAAATGGAACACTACCTAACTCATTTTATGAAGCTAACTTCAATCTAATACCAAAACCAGGCAAAGATGCTACAAAAAAGGAAAACTACCAGCCAATCTCCCTAATGAATACAGATGCAAAAATCCTCAACAAAATACTTGCAAATCGAATCCAAAGACATATTAAAAAAATCATACACCATGACCAAGTGTGGTTCATTCCAGGCATGCAAGGATGGTTGAACATAAGAAAATCAACCAATGTATTATAACACATTAACTAATCAAAAGGGAAAAATCAATTGATCATCTCAATAGATGCTGAAAAAGCATTCGACAAAATCCAACATCCATTTTTGATAAATACACTTCAAAAGGTAGGAATTGAAGGAAACTTCCTCAATATGATAAAGAGCATATATGAAAAACCCACAGCCAGCATAGTACTCAATGGTGAGAGACTGAAAGCCTTCACCCTAAGATCAGGAACAAGACAAGGATGCCCGCTATCACCACTGTTATTCAACATTGTGCTGGAAATGTTAGCCAGGGCAATCCGGCAAGACAAAGAAATAAAAGGCATCCAAATTGGAAAGGAAGAAGTAAAACTGTTATTGTTTGTAGATGATATGATCTTATATCTTGAAAACCCT
The DNA here is from genome assembly GCF_015220235.1 of Choloepus didactylus. Lineage (NCBI taxonomy): Eukaryota > Metazoa > Chordata > Mammalia > Pilosa > Megalonychidae > Choloepus > Choloepus didactylus. The sequence goes on from NW_023637581.1 coordinate 290,978, forward strand.
GAGAAATCGATGATACAGGTTACTAGAGCTAATAAATTTAGCAAAGTAGCAGGATACAAGATTAATGCACACAAGTCAGTAATGTTTCTGTATGCTAGAAATGAACAAACTGAAGACACACTCAAGAAAAAGATACCATTTTCAATAGCAACTAAAAAAATCAAGTACCTAGGAATAAACTTAACCAAAGATGTAAAAGACCTATACAAAGAAAACTACATAACTCTATTAGAAGAAATAGAAGGGGACCTTAAAAGATGGAAAAATATTCCTTGTTCATGGATAGGAAGGCTAAATGTCATTAAGATGTCAATTCTACCCAAACTCATCTACAGATTCAATGCAATCCCAATCAAAATTCCATCAACATACTCTGCAGACTTGGGAAAGCTAGTTATCAAATTTATTTGGAAAGGGAAGATGCCTTGAATTCCTAAAGACAGTCTAAAAAGGAAAAACCAAGTGGGAGGACTTACACTCCCTGACTTTGAAGCTTATTATAAAGCCACAGTTGTCAAAACAGCATGGTACTGGCACAAAGATAGACATATAGATCAATGGAATTGAATTGAGAATTCAGAGATAGACCCCCAGATCTATGGCTGACTGATTTTTGGTAAGGCCCCAAAAGTCACTGAACTGGGTCATAAAGGCCGTTTCAACAAATGGGGCTGGGAGAGTTGGATATCCATACCCAAAAGAATGAAAGAGGACCCCTATCTCACACCCTACACAAAAATTAAATCAAAATAGACCAAAGATCTCAATATAAAAGAAAGCACCATAAAACTCCTAGAAGATAATGTAGGAAAACATCTTCAAGACCTTGTATTAGGCAGACACTTCCTAGACTTTACACCGAAAGCACAAGCAAGAAAAGAAAAAAACAGATAAATGGGAACTCCTCAAGCTTAGAAGTTTCTGTACCTCAAAGGAATTTCTCAAAAAGGTATAGAGGCAGCCAACTCAATGGGAATAATTTTTGGAAACCATGTGTCTTAGTTTGCTAATGCTGGAGAATGCAAAACACCAGAGATGGATAGGCTTTTATAAAACGGGGGTTTATTTCACTACACAGTTGTAGTCTTAAGGCCACAAAGCATCCAAGGTAACACCTCAGCAATCAGATACCTTCACCGGAGGATGGCCAATGGCATCTGGAAAACCTCTGCTAGCTTGGAAGGCAGCTAGCATCTGCTCCAAAGCTCCAGCCTCAAAACAGCTTTCTCCCAGGACGTTCCTTTCTAGCAAGTTTGCTTCTCTTCAAAACATCACTCCCAGCTGCACTCTCTTTCTTCCCCCAGAGTCAGCTCATTTATATAGCTCCACCAATAAGGGCCCACCCTGAATGGGCGGGGCCACACCTCCATGAGAACATCTCATCAGAATCATTTCCCACAGCTGGGTGGGGCACATTCCAAGCAAATCCAACCAGCACCAAAACTTCTGCCCCACACAAGACCACAAAGATAATGGCATTTGGGGGACACAATACACTCAAACCGGCACACCGTGTATCTGACAAAAGACTGATATCTTGCATATATAAAGAAATCCTACAACTCAGTGACAATAGTACAGACAGGCCAATTATAAAATGGGCAAAAGATATGAAAAGACAGTTCTCTGAAGAGGAAATACAAATGGCCAAGAAACACATGAAAAAATGTTCAGCTTCACTAGCTATTAGAGAGATGCAAATTAAGACCACAATGAGATACCATCTAACACCGGTTAGAATGGCTGCCATTAAACAAACAGGAAACTACAAATGCTGGAGGGGATGTGGAGAAACTGGAACTCTTATTCATTGTTGGTGGGACTGTATAATGGTTCAGCCACTCTGGAAGTCAGTCTGGCAGTTCCTTAGAAAAGTAGATACAGAGATACCCTTCGATCCAGTGATTGCACTTCTTGGTATATACCCAGAAGATCAGAAAGCAGTGACATGAACAGATATCTGCACGCCAATGTTCATAGCAGCATTATTCACAATTGCCAAGAGATGGGAACAACCCAAATGTCCTTCAACAGATGAGTGGATAAATAAACTGTGCTATATACACATGATGGAATACTACACGGCAGTAAGAAAGAACAATGTTGTGTAACATATGACAACATGAATGAGCCTTGAAGACATAGTGCTGAGCGAAATAAGCCAGGCACAAAAAGACAAATATTATATGCTACCACTAATGTGAACTTTGAAAAATGTAAAATGAATGGTTTATAATGTAGAATGTAGGGGAACTAGCAATAGAGAGCAATTAAGGAAGGGGGAACAATAATCCAAGAAGAACAGATAAGCTATCATGGGTAAATTTAATGTTCTGGGAATGCCCAGGAATGACTACAGTCTGTTAATTTCTGATGGGTATAGTAGGACCAAGTTCACAGAAATGTTCCTATATTAGGTTACTTTCCTGGGGTAGAGTAAGAGAACGTTGGAAGTAAAGTAGTTATCTTAGGTTAGTTGTCTTTTTCTTACTCCCTTGTTATGGTCTCTTTGAAATGTTCTTTTATTGTATGTTTTTTATTTTTTTATTTTTTTATTTTTCATACAGTTGATTTAGAATGAAAAAAAAGTTTAAAGAGAAAAACAAGGAAAAAGATATGCAGAGCCCCCTTGAGGAGCTGGTGGAGAATGCAGGGGTATTGGCCTGCCCTACCTCAATGGTTGTTAACATGCCCAGAGACATAGGGGATTGGTGGTTTGATGGATTGAACCCTCTACCATGGAATTTGCCCTTGCAAAGACTGTTGCTGCAAAGGAGAGGCTAGGCCTCCCTATAAATGTGCCTAAGAGCCTCCTCCCGAATGACTCTTTATTGCTCAGATGTGGCCCTTTCTCTCTAGCTAAGCAAACTTGAAAGGTGAAATCACTGCCCTCCCCACTACATGGGATCAGACACCCAGGGTAGTGAATCTCCCTGGCAACGTGGAATATGACTCCTGTGGAGGAATGTAGACCTGGCATCGTGGGATGGAGAACATCTTCTTGACCAAAAGGGGGATGTGAAAGGAAATGAAATAAGCTTCAGTGGCAGAGAGATTCCAAAAGGAGCCAAGAGGTCACTCTGGTGGGCAGTCTTATGCACAATATAGACAACACTTTTTAGGTTCTAATGAATTGGGGTAGCTGGTGGTGGATACCTGAAATATCAAACTACAACCCAGAACCCATGCATCTTGAAGACAATTGTATAAAAATGTGGCTTATGAGGGGGGACAGTGGGATTGGGGGGGCCATAGGATCACACTCCTGTTTGTCTAGTTTGTGGATGGATGAGTGGAAAGGTGGGGGGAAGGAAACAAACAAACAGACAAGGGTGCCCAGTGTTCTTTTTTACTTTAGTTACTCCTTTTCTCTTTAATTATTCTGGTTATTTTTGTGTGTGTGGTAATGAGGGTGTCAGGGATTGATTTTGATAATGAATGTACAACTATGTAATGGTACTGTGAACAATCAAATGTATAATTTGTTTTGTATGACTGTGTGGTATGTGAATATATCTCAATAACATGAATTAAAAAAAAAAGGACTGAGAAAACCCAATGTTGCCACATATGGTGGAAAATTAAACTTCAGAAAATTTGGAAATAAAGACTAAGGCAATGGTTTAAATGGCTTGGCTAAGTATAAAGGAATACTCCAACACAGTCAATGTGCAAAGAGAGGGAGAGGTGTTTTGTTTAATTTTTTGACTTTTTGGCTCCAGGTGCACCAGACACGGAAGCCAAAGAAGAATAAGAGATTAACATGTGATAGAGGACTGCCATCACCAGAATGCTACCAAGTGTGAGAGAAAGCATGGCCTTACAACATCTTGATTATGTTAAAGGAAACACAATTTATAAAGATGTAGGTTGTGAAAATGACAACATAAAGAGGGATTGATGGTGTTGTATAAGACTAGAAATATTTCATAGTGTTCTCCTTTGTTAATAGTAATTCAATCTAGGTTGTTATGTTTCCAAGTTAACTATAGTCCTTAGGATAATCACTAAGAAAATAACTAAATATATCAAAAAAAGGAAAGAAGAAAAATTATGTACTACAAAAAATAAATTTAACCTCAAGGAATAATGGAGGACATGAGAAACAAAAATATATGATATACAGAAAATGAGATGACATAAATAACTCCTCCATTATCAGCAATTATTTTACAATTGAAAGCCCTTAACCACTCAAATGAAAAGCAAATATTGGCAGAATTGATTTCATAAAATGATGCCAACTATATTCTGTCTACAGGAGACTTGCCTTCAAACCAATAAAAATGATACATTGAAAGCAAAAGGATGGAATATGATATTCCATGCAAACCATAAGCAAAAGAGAGTTGGGAGGCTATACTAATATCAGATTAAGTAGAGTTTAAGTAAAAAATTGTTACAAGACAAAGGATATTATATACTGGAAAATAATCAATTCATCAAAAACATAAAAATTACAAACATATACTCACCTAATGACAGCCCCAAAATACATGAAATGAATATGAAGAGTGAAATACATATTTATATGATAATAATTGGACATTTCAATACCCCAATTCCAGTAATAGAACAACAAGATGATCAATAATAAATAGAGGACTTAAACAACGCTATAAACCTCTTAGACCTAGCAGACCTGTATAAAACATGCCACACAATAGAAACAAACATACATTCTTTTCAAGTGCACATGGAATATTCTCAAAGGTAGACCATATATCTGTCACAAAATAGGTCTAAAATTTTTTCAAAAGACTGAAATCCCACAAAGTACTTTCTCCAACATAATGGAAAGAACCCCCAAATCAGTAACATGAGGAAAACTAGAAAATTGACAAACATGTGGAAATTAAGAAATACCCATTTAACAACCAGCAGGTCAAAAAATGAATCACAAGGAAACTTAGAAAATATTTTGAGATGAATGAAAATAACATGACATACCTAAATCTGTGGGATAAAGGGAAAGCAATGCTCAAGCAAATTATACCTTGAAACACCTTCTTTAGTAAAGAATAATCCCAAGAACAAACTGTAAAATGAAGAGCAAACTAAATTCAAAGTTATGAGAAAGAAGGAAATAATAAAGATTAGATTGGACAAACACAGAAAATAAGACAAAAATAAAAGACAAAATCAACAAAACCAAAAGTTGGTTCTTTGAAAACATCAATAAATTGCCAAACCTTTAGCTAGGATGACAAAGGAAAAAGAAGAGAGAAAACACCAATAACTAAAATGAGAAACTAAAGTGGGACATTACTACAGACTTTAGAGAACAAAAAAAGGATTGCAAGAGGATACTATGAACAATTGAAATCCAACAAATTGAATTAGGTAGAAGGGATAATTTCCTAGAAATACACAAATTACAAAAGCTGACTCAAGAAGAAATAGAATATCTTAATAGAATTACAGTAAGCAAAGAGCTTGAATCAGAAATTGAAACCTCTCAATAAAAGATCAAGATAAAATAGCTTTACTGTTGAAATTGCAAAAACATTTAAGGAAGAACCTGTACCAATACCTCTTCAAGCTCTTCCCCAAAAAACAGAATAGGAGGGATAATAAAAATATGTTATTTCCATACAATGGAATACTATTCAGCCAGAAATAAGAATGAAGTGATGGTATATCCTACAACAATGGACAAATAAAAACCATGCTAGGTCAAAGACAACAGATCTAAAAGTTCACATATTTTAATGATTCCATTTATATCCAATACCCAGAATAGGTAAATCATTAGAGACATAAAGAAGATTACTAATTTATAGGGTGCACCTGTTTGAAGCTGTTATGTACCCAAGAAAATGCCATGTTCTTTTAATCCAATGTAGGTGCAAACCTACCGATGATGGGACCTTTTGATTAGGTTGTTTCAATTGATATGTGACCCACCCAATTCAAGATGGGTCTTAGTCCTTTACTGGAGTCCCTTATGAGAGGATAAAGGGCAGTAAAAGCCCAGGGAGCAGAGAGAGAGAAACACTGAGACAGCTTAGAGAGAAATGCACCAGAGATGCTAAGGGAGGACTACAGAAGCTCAGAGAGGAGGCCACTGACACCAGGAGCTGAAAGCAACAAAACCTGGGAGCTAAGGAGCAGCAGACACCAGACATGTGCCGTGCTGACAGAGGAACCCCAGATGCCACCAGCCTTTCTTCAGAGAAAGTATCATACTATTGATGCCTTAATTGGGGCATTTTCATGGCCTTTGAAGTGTAAATTTCTAAGCTAATTAATCCCCATTGTAAAAGCCAACCAATTTCTGGTATATTGCATTCTGGCAGCTTTAGCAAACTAAAATATGGGGTTTGGTAGTAGATATGGATTTTCCTTAGTGTATGATGAAAATGTTCTAGCATTAAAGTTGATGCACAACATCATGAATTCACTAAATGCCACTGATTGTACACTTTAAAATGGCTTACTTGATGTTATGTGAATTCAACCCAATTTTAAAAAGGGGCAGATAATCATAAGCCAAAAAGTTGCATATTTTATTCAAAGAAATCTAATTTACTATTGAAATATGAAATATATTTTAATGCATCCATGTGAATATAAATAGTTTAAAATTTAATTGTACTTCTGTTCTTCATATTCTTTTTCTATGCAAAAAAGACATCATATTCACAGGAAAAAAATGAAAAATAGCAAATTAAAAAGGAAGTCCTGGAATTCCTTTCAAATGTTAAGTTCAATTGTGGATGAAATGGCAATAAAATTATGTCCTACACTGGGCTATGCACTAGAACTTTTACTTAATTTCTCCTTATCAAAACAGATAAGATTCATAACAATATAGGGAGTATTATGTGGCCTCTAACCTATCATCCCTTTCTCCTTTTTTCATCCCAGAAACCTGTTTCATTTTGTTCGCATAATTTCACATATTATAATGCTATTTATTCATCTTCCAATTATTGATATTTCCAAATTCATATGAGGGAATTCCAGCCCTTTGTCTATAGTGGCCTAGTCAGTATCTTTGGCTCCATTCTTTATCTCCAGGACCTAGAATGATTCCTTACATAACAGAAACATTTATGAAGGAATAAAGAATGAATGAACCCTCCTTCCTGCCCTTCAAAGTGGCCTTACATCTTTATTCCCCAAAATCAAATGGGGATTCTAATTTTTTGTCTGTTAAATCTAATAAAGATGAACAGTGTGTATACACAGAATGAAGTCTGATTAGGTTTATTATCTGTGTAATCAGGGTGGGACCCCTGGAAGCCCTTGTTAGGTCTATTAACTGTATTTTTTAAACAGAATGCAAAATGGAAGCTGCAAAGTGCAGGAATTTGAGAGAAGAGTTAAGTGTTTTCTCCTGGAACTTCCTTGAGAAAATGATTGATGTCTCTGTGTCTTAAAATGCAGGGGATCAGGGGAGGATCACCTTAGGGTGGTGGCATAGAGAGGAGTGGAAGCTAAGTAGTCCCCCTGGAACAACTAAAAAAAACCAAAACAACTAGTAAATAATCTGGAATAACTGGAGGGGGACAAATGTGACTGTCCACTCATCATACACCAACCTGAGTTGGGAGGAATGCCTGAGATCACAGCATAAAATCTGTAAGTAAAAACTGCAGCTCCAAATCTGGAGATCCCTCCCCCACAGCCTGAGCTACAAAGCCTTGTGGTGCCAGAGAGAAGCTCTCTCCCAGCAAGCAAATATAGCTCAGCTGAACTCCAGCTGGGGTTTAATTAGTAAGTGTGAACTGCTTACTATGAGGTATGAATCCCCAAGTAGACAGAGGTTTTTGGTGATGACTGACCTTGGAGAGCCAGAGGTTGCCTCAGACTAGCTCTGTTCCTTTTTTGACTCAGTAGAGAAAGCCTCAGCCATTTTCAGTTCCCAGTTCTGTAACCCAGACAAGGGTATATATCACAGGCAGAGAGAGACCATTGAAATGCTAATAACCTCCCCCTAGGGTGTCTATCTTCTCTAAGAGGAAAGGAGTGGGGTCCAGCTCTACTACCTGCCTTTCATTCAGAACTTACACCAGTCAAGAATTATAGGCTAACAGGTGCCACCTGCTGGGCAGGAAAGCACAGTGACCAGAGGCATCAGAGGGTGTAACAATTTTCTAAGACACACTCTCAGGGATAGTGGATATTGGATATTTCTTCCTTCTGGGACCTTAGCCCATTCTGCTCTGGGGAAGCTTGATTGGGGTGACCAAGGAAACCATGCCTAGGCAACAGAAAACTACAACCTACACCAAGAAAAATGAGGTTATGGCCTGGTCAGGCGAACAAACTTGCATTTCAAATGTGATGCAGGATTTGAAACAACTAATAATAACTGAATTCAAAAAGTTTAGGGAAGATATGGCAAAAGAGATGAACCATATAATGGAAACACAGGATGTACATAAGGTAGAAATTGAAAGTTCAAAAGCCAACTGGCAGAATCTATGGAAATGAAAGGCACTACACAAGAGATGAAAGACACACTGGAAACATACAACAGCAGATCTCAATAGGCAGAAGAAAACACTCAGGAACTGGAGAACAGGGCATCTGAAAGCCTACACACAAAAGAACAGATAGAGAAAAGAATGGAAAAATATAAGCAATGTCTCTGGGAACTTAAAGACAACACAAAAAGCAAGAATTTACATGTCATTGGTGTCCCAGAAGGAGAAGAGAAGGGAAAAGGGGCAGAAGCAATAATGGAGGACATTACCAATGAAAATTTCCCATCTGTATGAAAGACATAAAATTACAGAACCAAGAAGTGCAGCATACCCCAAACAAAATAGATCTGAATAGGCCTACACCAAGACACTTAATAATCAGATTATCAAACATCAAAGATAAAGAGAGAATCCTGAAAGCAGCAAGAGAGAAATGATCTATCACATACACAGGAAGCTTGATAAGACTATGTGTGGATTTCTCAATAGAAACCATGAAGGCAAGAAGGAAGTGGGATGATATATTTAAGACACTGAAAGAGAAAAACCACCAACCAAGAATCCTATATCCAGCAAAAAAATCTTTCAGATGAGGGAAAGCTTAAAATACTCTCTGACAGACAATGACTGAGTTCATGAACAAGAAACCTGCTCTACAGGAAACACTAAAGGAAGCACTGCAGACAGAAAGGAAAAGACAGGAGTGAGAGGTTTGGAAAAGAATTTTGGGAGATAGTAGCACAGCAATGTAAGTACACTGAACAAAGATGACCATGAATATGGTTGAAAGAGGAAGGCTGGGATCATGTGGGACACCAGAACACAAGATGAACAATAAAGACTGGGACTGTGTAACTGAGGGAAAACTAGGATGCTCAATGCTTGTAATAAAAGGTACAAATATGTTTTTACATGAGGTAGAAGAAATGAATGTCAACATTGCAAGGTGTTAAAAATAGGATGGGACTGGGGGAAAATACAATCAATGCAAACTAGAGGCTAGAATTAACAGAAACAGTGTATTACACTTCCTTTAATGTAACAAAAGCAATATACCAAAGCTAAATGCATATGGGAGGTGGGGAATAGGGGAAGGGTATGGGACTCCAGGCATTGGTGATGTTGTCTGACTCTTTATTCTACTTTAGGTTAAAGCTATCTTTCCTTTTGTCACCTTCTAGCTAGCAAGTTTTTTGTTTGTTTTTCTCTCTCTCTTGCCTTTTTCTTTTGCCTCTCTGCCTTCTTTGACTGTTCCTCCATCTTTGTGAAAGAAATGTCCTTATACAGTGAGTGGCAATGATGCTCAATACATAAATACATGAATATAAGGGAAACCAATTATTGTTTACTTAGGATGGAATGTATAGTGTTTGGACAAAACCATCTTAAAAGAAATGGGTTGATGAAGAAACCTTGAGGGCACTATATTGAGTAAAATAAGACACACATAAAGGCAAATATTGCAGGGTCTCACTGATATGAACTAATTATAATATGTAAACTCATAGACATGAAACATAAGTTACCAGGATATAGAATGAGGCTAAAGAATGGGGAGCAGTTGCTTATTATGAGCAGAATGTTCAACTAGGGTGAACTTAAATATTTGGAAATGGACAGCGGTGTTGGGAGCATTAATGAAAATAACTAACAGTGCTAAAAGGTGTGTGAAGCTGGTGGAAGGGGTAAGCTCAGAGTCACACATGTCACCAGAATGAAAGTTGTAGGTTAAAAGATGGGAATGTATAAAACAGTAAATCTTGTGGTGGACAATGTCCATGATTAACTATACAAATATTAGAAATCTCTCTCACAAACTAGAACAAATGTATGTCACTATAACTAGAGGTTAATAACAGAGAGGCATGTAGGGAAAAAACATATACCTATTGCAAACTATATACTACAGTTAGTAGTATTTTAACATTCTTTCATCTACAGTAAGAAATGTACTATACCAAAACTATGAATCAATAATGGAGAGGGGGGCATGGTTAGGGGTATGGGAGGATGTGTTTCCTTTTTTTTGTCTTTGTTTCTTTTCTGGAGTAGTGAAAATGTTCTAGAAATTAAAAAAAAAATAATTGTGTTGATGGATGCACAGATGTATGGTGGTGCCATGGGCAATTGATTGTACACTTAGGATCTTTGGATAGTTCTATGGTATCTGAACAATCTCAATAAAAATTAAAAAAAATGCAGGGGATCTTCTGAGTTTGTCAAGCAATAAGCTGTGAGTAGACTTCATTCACTTACAGTTTAATAAGTCCAGTTTATATTCAGATATTTGTTGTATCAAAACAGCATGTGAAATTTTACTGCATCACCTTTTGCCTCTCTATTTTCCTTTCCTACTTTTGACTTTGGGTCATTTTACAATTTTTATCTTGAATCTTTTTCACTAGTTTTAACTGTCACCTCCAAGATTGTAGGTCCATTCTTTGCAATACTGTAAGCACTAGCCTCAAGTGGCTGTTAAATTTTCACTGACATTAATAAAATCAAATAAAACTAAATGTTCAGCTCCTCAGTAGCCCCAACTATATCCTTGTAGCCCCAGCCAAATTTCAAGAGCTCAGTAGTCACTCAGGATGTGGTGCTTTCATATTCAAATTTCTTGGATACTTGTGGAATCCATTCTATCTCCAACATTACTGACTTCTTTTGGACATATTGTATATTGAGAATCATGAAGGGTTGGGTTATGATATATGATCCAATATGAGAGGGTAGGCTTATGATATACAGTTTGAGTTAACACTTTGTTCATATTAAAGCTATTTTATTTTCTAACATGGTTGGTCTTTACTTTTCTGTTTTGCTACTGCGGTCGCAGTTGATTTGTCTGGGGGGGGGGGGCGGCCGGTTGCTGAACCCTCGGCTCTCGGCGTTGCTCGGAGGGTACCGGCGGCGGGGGCTCTTTCCCGGAGGCGAGGGCGAGGCGGGGGACTGGGCCCGGTCCCCGGCGGAGGCGTGCAAGGTGTGGAGGGCGGCGAGAAGGAACAGGCAGGACACGGTTCTTTGAGGGTGAAGAAGCCAAGAGCGTTTATTAGGGGTGAGCACAGGTTATATAGGCTGGCATAGAGGGCGGGGGTTGTTACAAGTCAATGCTGAGGGGATAAAGGCTAGGATTGGTTCTGAGAGGGTGCGGAGGTTAGGATTGGATCTAAGAGAGCACGGAGGTTGTTTGAAAAGGGGCGGGAGTTGCTCTGGCAGCGGTGTCTGGCAACAATGTATGCGCACTGGTGGTGATGGGAGTTGCACTGGCAACGGGGAGTGTCCGGGCAAGATAAGGGGGTGGGGAAAAGGCGGTTCCCTCCGGCAAGCCTCCCCTAACAGTGGTATTTTGGGTGAGGAAATGGGGCCTGCCTCCGGCCTCACTTTCCCAGGCCCGGGGGGCTGTGAAGGGCGCTGTTCACCCGTACCCACTACCCTCCCCAGGGGTGGCCGATCCCCTGGCCCAGGCCCGCCAAGTCGAAGCACGTAATCAGTGTCCCGCATTTCCCCCTTTTTTTTCTAATTAAAGGAAGAAGCTTACCGGAGAGGTCCGCTAAAGGATGAGGGAAGGGGAAGGTTGGGGAGGGGAAAAAGTGTTGACGGTGGCTCAGCAAGGCTGGAGCTCAGCGTTGGTGTGGCGCCCGGGCGCTCGACAAGGGCCTCGCTGCTAGCGGGATGGGCGAAGGTGGAAGGTTTAACTGGAGCTCGAGGTTGGTACGAGGTTCAGGCGATTGAGAAGGGCCTCGCGGTCGGCGGGTTGACCGGTGGCGGTGAGGTTGCGGAGGGTTGATTGTCATCTTGGAGTAGGGAGCGTCAGAGGTGGCGAGTGGCTGGTACTGGATTGGCACGAACGAGCTAAAAATAGCATCTGTTTGTTTTCTTACAAGTTGGACGATTCTGCGGATAATGCAGGGTCCTAAAGTGAGAGCTAGAATGATCATTAGTAGGGGGCCGAGAAGAGGGAGGAGGTAAGGGAGGAGGGGGGTAAAGATGTGGGACCAATAGCTGGTGGCTTCACGGTCTCTTCTACGTCGTTCTAGTCCCTCTCGGACCTTGTTTAGGCTGTCCTCGGCGAGACCTGTGGAATTGGCATATACACAGCACTCTTCTCCTAGGGCGGCGCAGAGGCCTCCTTCTTTGAGGAGGAGAAGGTCGAGACCTCGGCGGTTTTGGAGCACTACCTCAGAGAGGGAGTTAACAGAATTTTTAAGATGGGAAATAGCGTTTTGTAGGTGACGAATGTCCTCGTCAACCGCCGCTTGGAGGTGAGTTAGGGCGGAGCCTTGACTGGCTAATGCAGCGATTCCGGTGTCAGCGCCTGCGAGACCTAGGAGGGAGGCAATTGTGAGGGCGGTGATGGGCTCTCGCTTTTGCAGAGGGGCAGGAGCTGCAGTTCTTTCCAGGCGGAGGAAGAAGTCTTCCTCGCTGTGGTATAGGACCCTAGGGATAAGGACAATTAGGAGGCAAGTTTCATTAGTTGTATTGAGGGTTTGCACATTAAGGCAGGGGGTAAGTCCTGTAGAGGAGCAGAGCCATTGGGAGGAGTTGTGGGGAATAAGAAACTTGGCAGAGCTGCTGGGAGATGAGTAGTTGGCACAAGCTGTGAGGTTGGGAGAGTTACTTGAGCGAGGGTGGATGCATTTTCCTGTAAAGGAGACTGAATGAAAGGTTAGGGGGACGGCAGAGGTATTTCAATTGTATTCCAAGGGGCTGTCCTCTGTGTTTTCTGAAAAAGAGAGGTTGGAGGCAACTGGCTCATACAGGGGGGAGGAAGTGGAGAGGCAAAGCCAACAAGAGGAGGTAAGATTGGAGTTGGAGGAATTTACTTGGACTGGAGTCCAGGCCCAGGTGTAGTGTTGTCATCTGGTAGACCAGGTTGCGGAGACGACGGCGTTCTCGTCTCGTTAGACGCGTGGTTGCTGGTGGCGGGCCGGATTGCCCTTCCTGGGATCCAGATTGGTTGTGTTGCATTATCTGGGAAAACACAAGCAAACCCGCGCCCCTGGGCGAGGAGTGGGGAGGGACCCTTCTAGGCATTATTCTCTGGGTCCTTCCAGTAAACCATCGGGGCCTGGGTGGGCCTATACGAGGGCCCCCAATGTTTATGTAGGGGCGAAAGCCCTTCTTTATTGAATGTGAGTAGATTAAGGTGAATAAGGGCTGCTATGATAAGGTCTCCTGGAGTTGCCTGGGGGAGCATTGCCCTTTCTTTTTCAATTTGTGTTTTTAAGCGGCGATGGACTGCTTCCACAATGGCTTGCCCCTGTGGATTATAGGGGATGCCGAAATGATGGGTAATGTTATATAACTGAAGAAAGGCTGCAAAGGAGGCACTGCGATAGGCAGGCCCATTGTTTGTTTTTAGGTCCCAGGGGACTCCCATGAAGAGAATCGCTTGTCTTAGGGCTTTGATACAGTGTTTGGCCGTTTCCCCGGCAAGGGGGACTGCATAACACATGGCCGAGAAGGTGTCAATTATTACATGCACATATTTGAGGCGTCCAAAGGACGGAACGTGAGTTACGTCCATTTGCCATCTAGAATTGGGCTTTAGGCCTCGTGGGTTGACTCCCTGAGGTTGCAGGGGGCCAAGCGGCGCAAAGGGCGCACAAGTTGCACAATTACGGACAAGATGTTTACAGGTATCTAGGGGGAGGCCACATAGATGATGCAACGATGTAGCCGAAAAGTGAAACCTGGAATGCAATAACTTGGCCTGGTTAACAGCATCCCCCGGAGGGGCTGCCGTGTGAGTTAGCATAGCTTGGGTATTCTGAGCTGAGACCGCTTGGTCCACTATACTATTGCCATTAGCCAGGGGCCCCGGAAGGCCTGAGTGGCTACGAATGTGGCTAATGAACCAAGGATCCTGTCGATGCTCCAGGATGCTTCTGAGGTCAGAAAGTGCTTTATCAATGGCCGAGTCTCCCGGGAAAAAGGTGGAAAACGCGAGGACTCGGCAGACCTGATACGTGTAGAGGTTATCTGTGAAAAGGTTTACTGGGTGGTTGCAGTGGGCTTTTATTGCATATGATATTGCCAGAATTTCCCCCACTTGGACTGAATGAAGGTTAACATAACTGAATAGGCGGGGTTCCGGGTGGTCTTGGGAATAAGAGAGGAAGGTGAAACGGGTTTTGGAGGCGTCAGTGAAGACGGTAGTGGCACCCGGGATGGGTACAGAGGAAGGGAAAGGATGGAAGGGGCTGCGGAAGGGAAGCTTGGCGAGCCCCTGTAACAGTCGATGGCTAGGATAATGGCAGCTGAATTCCCCCTGAAATCCTTCCAAGAGGATTTGCATGTCCGGGTTATCACGGATAAGTAGGCGGGTTTGGCCTGCGTCCAGGGGCCAGATAATTTTTTCCGGCGGCTCTCCAAATACATGAACAGCTAGAGTGACTAGATCGGAAGCTAGGCTGATCCAGAGCCGCACTGCGGGGCAGATTTTCCTAAGCCGGCTTTTAGCAGGGTGCACCCAAAGTAGAGGGCCTGGCACGGGAGTGGGGGTAGGGGCAGCGCTGTCCTAAGGGTTGCCTTGAGGTGTAAAAGGCAGCCAGGGGTTGTTAGTCGGCGGGGTGGGAGGAGCAGCGGCAGCTGCCGGTAGGGGCTCCGAAGGGGAGCTTGTCGAAGGGGGAGGCGGAAGTGGGAGGCCCCAAGCGTCGCAAGATGGCGGCGTGGTAGGCGTGGCCAAGACACAAGATGGCGGACTAGCCCCGCCCTGGGAAAGGGCGGGGTCCAAGGCACAAGATGGCGGACTAGCTCTGCCCTGCGAAAGGGCGGGGTCTAAGGCATAAGATGGTGGACTAACTCCGCCCTATGAAAGGGCGGGGCCTAAGGCATAAGATGGCGGACTAGCTCCACCCTGTGAAAGGGCGGGGCCTAAGGCATAAGATGGAGGACTAACTCCGCCCTGTGAAAGGGCGGGGTTTAAGGCATAAGATGGCGGACTAGCTCCGCCCTGTGAAAGGGAGGGGCCTAAGGCATAAGATGGTGGACTAGCTCCGCCCTGTGAAAAGGCGGGGTAAAGCGCATGAGGTTTCCGGCCCGGCTTAGGGCTGACGTCATCACTAGAGCACTTCCTCCCCTCAGTAGAAGAAGAAGGAGGAAGTTCGCCATTTTGGAGCAGTTTGGGGGGGGGGCAGTGGCAAAGAGGTACACGGCGCCAAACAAAGAAACAAACACACAAAGGACTACAGCAAAGTAATGGAGGGAAAGAGGGAGAGCGTTAGGAGGAATGGGGGTTATAGAAGAAAAGGACGAGAGGCAGCCGGGATAATTGGGGAAGGGAGGAGCGGCTCCGGAGCGGCGAGGGAGAGGCGGCTCCGGGAGCGGCGAGGGAGAGGCGGCCCTTACCTTGCAGGCGAGGAGAAGGGGAGTTGGAGAGGCGTCCGGGCGAGCGAGTGGCTTCACTGGACCGCTGCGTGGAGAGGACTTCCAAGTGCAGGTGCCCCACGTTGGGCGCCAGTTGCGGTCGCAGTTGATTTGTCTGGGGGGGGGGCGGCCGGTTGCTGAACCCTCGGCTCTCGGCGTTGCTCGGAGGGTACCGGCGGCGGGGGCTCTTTCCCGGAGGCGAGGGCGAGGCGGGGGACTGGGCCCGGTCCCCGGCGGAGGCGTGCAAGGTGTGGAGGGCGGCGAGAAGGAACAGGCAGGACACGGTTCTTTGAGGGTGAAGAAGCCAAGAGCGTTTATTAGGGGTGAGCACAGGTTATATAGGCTGGCATAGAGGGCGGGGGTTGTTACAAGTCAATGCTGAGGGGATAAAGGCTAGGATTGGTTCTGAGAGGGTGCGGAGGTTAGGATTGGATCTAAGAGAGCACGGAGGTTGTTTGAAAAGGGGCGGGAGTTGCTCTGGCAGCGGTGTCTGGCAACAATGTATGCGCACTGGTGGTGATGGGAGTTGCACTGGCAACGGGGAGTGTCCGGGCAAGATAAGGGGGTGGGGAAAAGGCAGTTCCCTCCGGCAAGCCTCCCCTAACAGTGGTATTTTGGGTGAGGAAATGGGGCCTGCCTCTGGCCTCACTTTCCCAGGCCCGGGGGGCTGTGAAGGGCGCTGTTCACCCGTACCCACTACCCTCCCCAGGGGTGGCCGATCCCCTGGCCCAGGCCCGCCAAGTCGAAGCACGTAATCAGTGTCCCGCAGCTACAATGTAGGAGGAAAGGAGGGAAAAACATTTCCTTTTGTTCAACTGTCCATTTTTGTCTGAAATACCTGGACTAGTGCTTAGCCCATTCCTGGTACTGGAATTTGAGAGGACACACTTAATATCTTTTTAACACACTGCATTACTAAATAAAAGAAAGACAAATGACAGGTGAATGAATATCATATTTTTTATTGAAAAAGATGTTGGATGACATGGTTTTGGTGTGTGGAAAGAAAGAGATGCCTAACATTGTAGCACAGCACTAGACAGATCTGCCCACACAGATCAAGAAGGGTTTGATAATGACAAGCTTGCCTCTGCAAGGCAATGAGTGTTTTTATACAATAAAGCCACACTGAGGATGCAGAACACCTGCTTCCTGGTGGCTCTTTAAGAGATCAGGAGGGAGAGCCTAAGCAGAACACTCACCCATACTCAAAGCACCAAGGACATAAATCACTACTTTTGCTTCACTGAGAATTTGTACAATAATTTTTGTACAATATATTTTTGAATGAATGGATGCAAGAATGATTTGGAAGCATTAAAAACTTTGTTACATCTCCTCAAGACTGACAAGGTAAGTATGTTCTTTGTAATACATTTAATATCCATTTCTTGACACAGTTTCTATTGACTCCATACTGCAGTCCACTATGAAATGAGTTTCCTTTGACTTCCTTCACTTAATATACATCCTTGTCAAGTCTGAATTTGAATGTATAAATTATTTTTAGTTCATCTATGGGAAGCACCCACATGTAAGAATTCTCTAAGTCCATCTCTTACTGTGATTCTTTCTTTGAGAAAGAATTTACATATTTATAATGTAATAAGGATCATGATTGGATTCCCTGAAGGCTTTGTAGGCATTCTCCAGTATCTCATCCAATTGGGGAAACTTTGCCCCATATTTGGCTTCTGTTTCTTTTTTTTTTCTTGTGTTGATGCTAAATATTTATCTTTGAATTACAAATACTGAGAAGGAAATTTAAGAATTTTTATATTCATATTTCTTGATCCACACTTAGGGTGAGATTCCAAAACTCTTAATTGAAGTATTTCAAATTTTCTTTGAAGAAAATAATAAAATATTTTTATCTTTACAAGTAACATTGATTTTCTCCATTTTGGATCTGTTTTCCATAGCTTTCTGTTTCAAAAGGTTTTATTTTGTTTTCCTTTAGCTCTTTCTCAAGGACTCCATCTTTGTATATGTGTGAAATTATAGTCATGTCTATTTTCCTTTCTCTTATATCTCAATGGGTACCTTATCAGACATGACTCTCTTTTGCTTTTTCATTAAGTTTTGGAACTCTACCACGTTTCCCTTCTCTTACCTTAAAATCTCATTTCCATTCTTGAATCTCTATTTGGAATTCCTAGATAGTAACATATTTATGATCTTTTCATTAATTCATTCTTATTTATATATGAATGGATGGTAGGATTCAGTGTAATCTCATAGCATGGATAGTTGCCAAGAAACCTCATTTTCAGGTCTTGGGGAGAAGGATCATTGAGCTCAAGGGCCTATGGCAGTAGTATGGTAGTAACATGGCCCCCTCAATAACAAAAAGCCCCTAGATTATTTATAGCACTGCCTGATTTCCATAGTGAATGTACCTACACCACAGGCAATTAAAAAAACAACTATAAAAACATTTAAAAAACATTTCAAACAAAACAAAAGGAATAAGTAAAACAAATATCTTAAAATAACTACATTGCTTCCAATATGCTCCTAACATAGCTCAAGAAAATTAATGAACAATAGTCATGGGCAATTTCAAGTGAACAAGGATTTAACAACTGTTTCAAAAAAATCTCCTGAATATTTGGAGAGAGACCAATCTCACCAGGACTACCAGGCTCCCTTCTAAGGAAGCTCATTAGGGTAGCTCCCACCTCTGATTCACTGATTCCTTGAGTGGACCTAACTTTTAATGGCCAGGAAGAGCATAAAAAACAACATGATTCCTGTCTCTTGTGACCCTTCCTTGCCCACAATGATTCTTCTGCCTGAGGGAGGAATCACAGGGTCTTCACTGATGCCTAAGATGAAAATCAGATATGGTGAATGATGGTCAGTGTGAACACTCAGGACCATGAGAAGCCCTTAGTTGTGAAGGAGCTTCTTGCTGCAATTTAACACCACTGTTTAGTATTAAGTGGGATCCAGCACTGATTCATGTATTCAAATGTGTTTGGGGAGCCTATCAAGAATGGAAGCCATGAGGTAGCTAGGCAGGGATCAGGTGGCACAGCCTCATCAGACTTAATCAGTTTCAAATAACACAGATCTCCTTCCCATTGTTTCTAAGAGATACTATGATGGAAAACTCAATCAGGAGACATCATGGAATAGAGGGGGCAGTATTGTTAAGATATCAGTATTGAAACCAAGATGGCAGCTAGGTGAGACAGGGCTAAGGATCACCTCCATGGAAAACACTAGATAAGGACCAGAGAGTGACCCAGAATACCGGTTGCAGTGATGTGCCAGCTAGATGAGATCGGCTAGTTCCCAGGGGCTGTATACTTGGTGAAACTGAGAGTCTGCATTCTGAAATGAGTAAGTAAGCTGGCTGGAAGTCCCGCAGCCATGCGGCAATCCAGGGAAGCCAGGGCTTGGTGTCTGGAGACCAATGGGCTCTTTTAATAAAAAAAAAAAAAAAAAAAAAAAAGATAAAAGGGGAAAAGCCAGGAGCAGCTGCAGGTGTGATTGTGGGAAACATGCAGTAAAACACAGCAAGAGGGGGCTGGGCTGGCCTCTCAGTGTCTGGCCTGGAAGATAGCCCACTGCAGATATCCCTGGGGCTGGGGGAACAGAGCAGAGAGCCAGAAGCCAAAAGAATCCCCATGGCTAGCAGCTTGCTCCTGGAAGGGCTGGATAAACTCCTGCCTGGGGCCATGCCCAAAGCCCAGAGCCCCACCAGTTGTCCCAGAACTGGGAAGGAGGAACTGTGCAAGGAGGGGGTGTGGAGATGCCCCATTTGGCCATTTTTGCATAAAGCTGAAAGCGAGCTGGCTCGGCTCACTGGCCTGGGGCTTCCCTTGAGGGACGGTGCACGCTGATGATGTAGCACAGCATTACCTCAGCACAGGTTCCAGAGGATCATGGCTGGGTGGGGGGACCTGCTCAGAGATCCCAGAGACACTACGCCCAGTCCAGTGGTCTGTGGGACATTGAGTGAGAGGGGCTGGGGCTGAAATGAAATGAACACTTGGACTCTTGTGGTGGCCTTGAATCTCCGGGAACTGGGGAGATTTGAATATTGAGGCTGTCCTTCCTCCCTGACCACCCATACAAGTGCCCTGCATTCAGGGCGGACAGCTCCAGCAACACACCCATGCTGAGTTCTCGGGCTGGACCACACAAGAATCATTTCCCCATATAACATGGGGACAAGGTGGAGAACTGACTTGAGAGGTATAGGTGACTCACAGATGCCATCTGCTGGTTAGTTAAACTGTATGTCACCAAACAGTGTTTCTGAAAAACTAGATAGGTTTTTTTTTTTTTACAAATTAAAAGAATCCTGTCGAGCAGAGCAAATGCCAAGAGGCCAAAAGCAACAGAAAATCTCAATGCATATGATAGAACCAGATGATATGGAGAATCCAACTCCAAACACACAAATTAAGTTATCAGAAGAAATGAAGTTCCTCACAGAATTAATTAAAGAAACACAATCAAGGAATGAAAGCATGGCAAAGGATTTAAAGGACATCAAGAAGACCATGGCCCAGTATATAAGCTACATAAAGAAGACCCTAGAAGAGCATAAGGAAGACATTGCAAGGCTAAATAAAATAATAAAAGATCTTATGGAAATAAAAGAAACTGTTGGCCAAATTAAAAAGACTCTGGATATTCACAATACAAGAATAGAGGAAGCTGAACAATATCTCAGTGTCCTAGAAGTCCACAGAACAGAAAATGAAAGAACAAAAGAAAGAATGGAGAAAAGAATCAAAAAAATCAAAATGGATCTCAGGGAAATGATAGACAAAATAAAACATCCAAACATACTCCAAACACACAAATTAAGTTATCAGAAGAAATGAAGTTCCTCACAGAATTAATTAAAGAAACACAATCGAGGAATGAAAGCATGGCAAAGGATTTAAAGGACATCAAGAAGACCATGGCCCAGTATATAAGCTACATAAAGAAGACCCTAGAAGAGCATAAGGAAGACATTGCAAGGCTAAATAAAATAATAGAAGATCTTATGGAAATAAAAGAAACTGTTGGCCAAATTAAAAAGACTCTGGATATTCACAATACAAGAATAGAGGAAGCTGAACAATATCTCAGTGTCCTAGAAGTCCACAGAACAGAAAATGAAAGAACAAAAGAAAGAATGGAGAAAAGAATCAAAAAAATCAAAATGGATCTCAGGGAAATGATAGACAAAATAAAACATCCAAACATAAGACTCATTGGTGTCCCAGAAGGGGAAGAGAAGGGTAAAGGTCTAGAAAGAGTATTCAAAGAAATTGTTGGGGAAAACTTCCCAAACCTTCTACACAATATAAATACACAAAGTATAAATGCCCAGCAAACTCCAAATAGAATAAATCCAAATAAACCCACTCCAAGACATATTCTGATCAGACTCTCAAATACTGAAAAGAAGGAGCAAGTTCTGATAGCAGCAAGAGAAAAGCAATTCACCATATACAAAGGAAACAACATAAGACTAAGTTGTGACTACTCAGTGGTCACTGTGGAGGCAAGGAGGCAGTGGCATGACATATTTAAAATACTGAGAGAGAAAAATTTCCAACCAAGAATACTTTATCCAGCAAAACTCTCCTTCAAATTCGAAGGAGAGCTTAAATAGTCTCTCATGGTCTGTTTGTCAGAAAATATTTTGAGCTGTCCTTCATATTTGAAGGACAGCTTTGCTGGATATAGGATTCTTGGTTGGTGGTTTTTCTCTTTCAGTATCTTAAATATATCACACCACTTACTTCTCGCTTCCATGGTTTCTGCTGAGAGATCTGCACATAGTCTTATTAAGCTTCCTTTTTATGTGATGGATTGCTTTTCTCTTGCTGCTTTCAGGATTCTCTCTTTGTCTTTGACATTTGATAATCTGATTATTAAGTGTCTTGGTGTAGGCCTACTCAGATCTATTCTGTTTGGAGTACACTGTGCTTTTGGATCTGTAATTTTATGTCTTTCATAAGAGATGGGAAATTTTCATTGATTATTTCCTCTATTATTGCCTCTGCCCCTTTTCCCTTCTCTTCTCCTTCTGTGATGTCAATGATATGTACATTCTTATACTTTGTTTCATCTTTAAATTCCCAGACATGTTGCTCATATTTTTCATTCTTTTCTACATCTGTTCCTTGGCATGTAGGCTTTCAGGTGTTTTTTTCTCCAGTTCTTGAGTGTTTTCTTCTGCCTCTTGACATCTGCTGTTGTATGTTTCCATTGTATCTTTTGTCTCTTGTAATGTGCTTTTCATTTCCATAGATTCTACTAGTTGTTTTATTGAACTTTCAATTTCTGCCTTACATATGCCCAGTGTTTCCTTTACAGCCTCTAACTCTTTTGTAAAATATTCTCTAAACTTTTTTGAATTAATTTAGCATTAGTTCTGTAAATTTCTGTATCTCAGTTGAAGTGTACATTTGTTCCTTTGACTGGGCCATAGCTTTGTTTTTCTTAGTGTAGGTTGTAGTTTTCTGTTGTCTAGGCATTTGACCTCCTAGGCCACCCCAATCAGGTTTTCCCAGATGAGAATAGGCTCAGGTCACAGAAGGAGGTAATATTCAGTATCTGGTTTCCCTGATGGTTTTTCTTAGAGGATTGAGACACCTGTGCTTTTCTGCCTGGCAGACACACCTGTAAGCCTGTCACTGCCTGGGTAAGAGGGTGTGGCCTGTGGGTCTCCTCCCCAGGCTTTGGAGTCTGGTTCCAGAAAGGCAGGCAGTAGAGCTGGGCCCCTCTCTTTCCTCTTGGGAAGCTGTGCCCCCTCCAGAGAGGTCATCTGAATATCAATAAGTTCTTTGTTTCTCTGACTCTGCTGATCAAAGTATTTTGATTTTAAAATGTCTGAGGCTGTCTTTACTGCAAAGTGCTGTGGGCTGAAAATGGTTGAGGTTTTCTCCACAGAGAGAGAAAGGGACAGAAAAACTCCCAGGTTCACCCATCAGCCAGAGATAGCACCCAATCCTCTGGGCTCCCCATCCTGAGACTGATATGTCCCCCAACTCTCCCAAGTTCAGTTGTCACCAAAAGCTTCTGTCTGCTTGTTGAGGATTCACTGTCTATATTGAGCAGTTAACATTAAAACCCCAGTTGGAGCTGGGCTGAGAGAGTGTTGTTCTCTAACACCACAAGGCTTCTGTGTGGGAGGGGCTCTCAGCTCTCAGAGCATGTCTGCATTTTTACTTACAGATTTTGTGCTGTGATCTTGGGCATTCCTCCCAATTCAGGTTGGTGGATGATGAGTGGACTGTCACATTTGTCTCCCCACATTTACTCCAGGTTATTTACTAGTTTTTGGTCATTTATGAATTGTTCCTGGGGGGACTAACAGTCTTCTTAGCTCCTCCTGGCCAACTAATTTTTGACAAGGGTGTTAAGTACATGCAATGTAAAAAGACACTGAATAAATCATTCTGGGAAAACTGGATATCCACAGGCAAAAGAATGAATTTGAACCCAACCTCATATCATATAGAAGATCAACTCATGGGGAAAATTTCTGGGAAGATAGTAGAATAAGAGAGGCAGAACTCACTCCTCCACCAAAATCACCTACAGAACAAGCAGAAACTGCCCAAAACAACACTTCTGGGGCTCAGGAGACCAGGGAGCGACCAGTGTAAAATACAAGGATGAGCTGGATGAAGAAATGAGAAACTATGAGAAACTGTGGTGAGTGAACTCAACTGCAGCTCCCATAACACATCCTCCACCCCTGAAGCTGACCAGGTTCTCACCTGGCTGGTGAGACATGGCACAGTCCATATCCAACTACTGGCTGACAAAGTTAATCTTCTGGATCCTGCAGCTTTGAGCCTTTCCATGCAGGAGGCTGGGGCACTCACAGCTCCATTATTTCCACAGAAGGACTGCAGCAAGTGAAATCTCTGCAGCAGGTCTCCTGGCATCTATCACCCACCCCAAAGACCAGCAGCTTTGGGTGAGCCTGATTCTCATCTGGCTGGCTGCTGCAGTATCTGAGAGATAGGGAGGCCCTCCCATTGGGAAAAGAAGGGAGTGAGGAACAGTCCTGATCCAACCATTGGCAGTTAAGGGTGAACCTCTAGGTTCTACAACCTTGAACATTTCCAGGTAGGAGCAAAGGGCACTCACAGCTCCACTATTTCCACAGAGAATCTGCAGCAGGTGATTGAGTTCCACTGGGGCTCATGTCACCCATCCCCCACCCCCAAGAACTGCAGCTTTAGGTGAGCCTGGACCCTGACCAGCTGGCTGCTGCAGTCTGGGAGAGTCATGTAAGTCCTCTCAGTCAGGAACAGAGAGGGACACAGCATAATTCTGATCCAACAGTTGGCTGGTCAAATTGCACCATGGGGTTCCACAGCCTTGATTTTTTTCTGGACAGGCACCCACAGCACCATGTGGGATTATTCCCACTCACCTCAGAATCAGAGCAGTCACAGGGCTAGTAAATAACTTACCTTTGTAGGGCTGAGGTGAATAGGTTGTCAAAGATTGCCATCTGGGAATGCTGGGAAAATGCAGTGTTGGGAAGCTGCTTTCTTGGCCCTCTCTCTAGGGTCCTTTAGAACGGGGATTGCTGATGAATGAGTGCCAAAGAAACCTTTAACATGAACACAATCAACAACAAAATATTAGACAAGAGAAGGAAACCAGCTTTCAAAATAATCTTATCAAGATAATCAGACACCCAGATATCTTCAAAAAAATTCAAGGCACATTAAAAAACAAAATATGGCTAAGACAAAAGATCAAATTAAAAAGTGGAGGAGACACAGAATTTGGAACTAACCAAAGATGGTCAAACAAATTTCCTAAATAATTTCATTGAGATAGCTAAAGGGATAAAGAATACTAAGGCAACACTATGAGAGCATAAAGAAGAATTTGAAAGGATTACATGGGAAAATAGATTTTATGTAAATGAAGGATACTGTAGATGACATTTAAAATATAGACACACAACAGCAGAATTGAAGAGGCAAAGGTGAGTGAACTACAAGACAGACAACTGAATTAAATCACATGAACAAATGGAGAAAAAAATGGAGCTGGGTCTCAGGAATGATTGACAGCACAAATTTCACAAATATACACAACACAAGTGTTCCAGAAGAAGAGAAGGGAAAAGGGTGAGGAAGAATATTCAAGGAAATAATGGTTGAAAATTTCCCAACCCATATAAAAGACATAAGTATGCAAATCAAAGAAGACCAAAATACTCCAAACAGAATAAATTCAAACATATGCATAAATGTCTCCAAGATGCATGAATGTCTTAAATCTTAAAACATTGAAATCAGTAACTATTTTAAGATGAACAAAAACAAGAGCCCAACATATCAAAACTTATGGAATGCAGTGAAAGCAGGGCTGAGAGGGAAATTTATAGCCCTAAACACCTACAATCAAAGGAGGAAAGAGCTCAAAGCAAGCAGAAGGAAAGAAATAACAAAAATTAGAGCAGAAATAAATGAAATGGAGAACCACAAAACAATAGAGAAACTCAATAGAGCCAAAAGTTCCTTCTTTCACAAGATCAAAAAAATTAACAAAAACTTAGCTAGACTTACAAGCAAAAGGAGAGAAGATGCAAATAAACAAAATCATAACTGAGAAGGGGACATTACTCCTGACCCATCAGAAATTTTAGGATCATGAAAGGATACTCTGAACAATTGTATGCCAATAAATTAGACACCTTACATGAAATGGACAAATTCCTACAAACTCACAAAGCCTACACTGACTCTAAAAGAAATAGAAGCCCTCAACAGAGCAATTACAAGAGATTGAATCAGTCTTCAAAAACCTCCCCACAATGAAAATCTCAGATGACTTCCCAGGTGAATTTTACCAATCATTCCAAGAAGTATTATTACCAACAAAGCTCCATTTTTTTTTTCAAAGAAAAATGAAGAGGGAAAACTACCTAACTCATTCTATCATGCCCACATCACCCTAAAATCTAAGCCATATAAAAATGCTACAAGAAAAAAAAATTGCAGGCCATCTTCTCTAATGAACATAGATGCAAAATCCTCAACAAAATACCTGCAAATTGAACCAAAGGCACACTAAAATAATTATACACCACAACCAAGTGAGTTTTATCTGAGGTATGCAGGGTGGTTCAACACAAGAAAATCAATTTATGTAATACATGTTAACGAATCAAAGAGAAAAATACACATGATCATATTGATTGACACAGAAAAAGCATTTGACAAAATCCAGCATCCTTTCTTAAGAAAAACACTTCCAAAAATAGTAATAAAAAGAAACTTCCTCAACACAATAAAGGGCATATAAGAGAAACCCATGGCTAACATCCTTCCCAATGGAGAAAGACTGAAAGCTTTCTAAGATTTGGAAAAAGGCAAAGATGCCCACATTCACCACTGTTATTCAACATCATGCTAGAAGTTCTAACTAGAGGAATTAGGAAATAAAAGGTATCTAAATTGGGGAGGCGGGGCAAGATGGCAGACTGCTGAGCTGTAAGTTTTAGTTACTCCTCCAGGAAAGTAGGTAAAAAGCCAGGAACTGCGTGGACTGGACACCACAGAGCAATCTGTCTTTGGGCATACTTCATACAACACTCATGAAGGTGTCGAACTGCTGAGATCAGCGAAATCTGTGAGTTTTTGCGGCAGGGGGACCCGCGCCCCTCCCTGCCAGGCTCAGTCCCGTGGGAGGAGGGGCTGCCAGCTCCGGGAAGGAGAAGGGAGAACTGCAGTGGTAGCCCTTCTCAGAAACTCATTCTACTGATCCAGACTCCAACCATAGATAGACTGAGACCAGACACCAGAGAATCTGAGAGCTGCCAGCCCAGCAGAGAGGAGACAGGCATAGAAAAAAAAATAACATGAAAAACTCCAAAATAAAAGCAGAGGATTTTTGGAGTTCTGGTGAACACAGAAAGGGGAAGGGCGGAGCTCAGGCCTTGAGGCACATATGCAAATCCCGAAGAAAAGCTGATCTCTCTGCCCTGTGGACCTTTCCTTAATGGCCCTGGTTGCTTTGTCTATTAGCATTTCAATAACCCATTAGATCTCTGAGGAGGGCCCTTTTTTTTTTTTAATCCTTTTTTCTTTTTCTAAAACAATTACTCTAAGAAGCCCAATACAGAAAGCTTCAAAGAATTGCAATTTGGGCAGGTCAGGACAAGAGCAGAACCAAGAGAGCTCTGAGACAAAAGGCAATAATCCAGTGGCTGAGAAAATTCACTAAACACCACAACTTCCCAAGAAAAGGGGGGTGTCCACCCACAGCCACCATCCTGGTAGACAGGAAACACTCCTGCCCATCGCCAGCCCCATAGCCCAGAGCTGCCCCAGACAACCCAGTGTGACGGAAGTGCTTCAAATAACAGGCACACACCACAAAACTGGGCGTGGACATTAGCCTTCCCTGCAACCTCAGCTGATTGTCCCAGAGCTGGGAAGGTGGAGCAGTGTGAATTAACAAAGCCCCATTCAGCCATCATTTGAGCAGACTGGGAGCCTCCCTACACAGCCCAGCAGCCCAGAACTGCCCTGTGGGGACGGCACATCATCCCTCAACAGAGGACCCGGGGTGCACAGCCTGGAAAAGGGGCCCACTTGCAAGTCTCAGGAGCCATACGCCAATACCAAAGACTTGTGGGTCAGTGGCAGAGACAAACTGTGGCAGGACTGAACTGAAGGATTAGACTATTGCAGCAGCTTTAAAACTCTAGGATCACCAGGGAGATTTGATTGTTAGGGCCACCCCCCCTCCCCGACTGCCCAGAAACACGCCCCACATACAGGGCAGGCAACACCAACTACACACGCAAGCTTGGTACACCAATTGGGCCCCACAAGACTCACTCCCCCACTCACCAAAAAGGCTAAGCAGGGGAGAACTGGCTTTTGGAGAACATGTGGCTCGTGGACGCCACCTGCTGGTTAGTTAGAGAAAGTGTACTCCACGAAGCTGTAGATCTGATAAATTAGAGATAAGGACTTCAATAGGTCTACAAACCCTAAAAGAACCCTATCAAGTTCAGCAAATGTCACGAGGCCAAAAACAACAGAAAATTATAAAGCATATGAAAAAACCAGACGATATGGATAACCCAAGCACAAGCGCCCAAATCAAAAGGCCAGAAGAGACACAGCACCTAGAGAAGCTACTCAAAGAACTAAAGATGAACAATGAGACCATAGTACGTGATATGAAGGAAAACAAGAAGACTCTAGAAGAGCATAAAGAAGACATTGCAAGACTAAATAAAAAAATGGATGATCTTATGGAAATTAAAGAAACTGTTGACCAAATTAAAAAGATTCTGGACACTCATAGTACAAGACTAGAGGAAGTTGAACAACGAATCAGTGACCTGGAAGATGACAGAATTGAAAATGAAAGCATAAAAGAAAGAATGGGGAAAAAAATTGAAAAAATCGAAATGGACCTCAGGGATATGATAGATAATCATAGATAATATGAAACGTCCAAATATAAGACTCATTGGTGTCCCAGAAGGGGAAGAAAAGGGTAAAGGTCTAGGAAGAGTATTCAAAGAAATTGTTGAGGAAAACTTCCCAAATCTTCAAAACAACATAAATACACAAATCATAAATGCTCAGCGAACTCCAAATAGAATAAATCCAAATAAACCCACTCCGAGACATATACTGATTACACTGTCAAACACAGAAGAGAAGGAGCAAGTTCTGAAAGCAGCAAGAGAAAAGCAATTCACCACATACAAAGGAAACAGCATAAGACTAAGTAGTGACTACTCAGCAGCCACCATGGAGGCAAGAAGGCAGTGGCATGATATATTTAAAATTCTGAGTGAGAAAAATTTCCAGCCAAGAATACTTTATCCAGCAAAGCTCTCCTTCAAATTTGAGGGAGAGCTTAAATTTTTCACAGACAAACAAATGCTGAGAGAATTTGCTAACAAGAGACCTGCCCTACTGGAGATACTAAAGGGAGCCCTACAGACAGAGAAACAAAGAAAGGACAGAGAGACTTGGAGAAAGGTTCAATACTAAAGAGATTCGGTATGGGTACAATAAAGGATATTAATAGAGAGAGGGAAAAATATGGCAAACATAAACCAAAGGATAAGATGGCTGATTCAAGAAATGCCTTCATGGTTATAACGTTGAATGTAAATGGATTAAACTCTCCAATTAAAAGATATAGATTCGTAGAATGGATCAAAAAAAAATGAATCATCAGTATGTTGCATACAAGAGACTCATCTTAGACGCAGGGACACAAAGAAACTGAAAGTGAAAGGATGGAAAAAAATATTTCATGCAAGCTACAGCCAAAAGAAAGCAGGTGTAGCAATATTAATCTCAGATAAAATAGACTTCAAATGCAGGGATGTTTTGAGAGACAAAGAAGGCCACTACATACTAATAAAAGGGGCAATTCAGCAAGAAGAAATAACAATCGTAAATGTCTATGCACCCAATCAAGGTGCCACAAAATACATGAGAGAAACACTGGCAAAACTAAAGGAAGCAATTGATGTTTCCACAATAATTGTGGGAGACTTCAACACATCACTCTCTCCTATAGATAGATCAACCAGACAGAAGACCAATAAGGAAATTGAAAACCTAAACAATCTGATAAATGAATTAGATTTAACAGACATATACAGGACATTACATCCCAAATCACCAGGATACACATACTTTTCTAGTGCTCACGGAACTTTCTCCAGAATAGATCATATGCTGGGACATAAAACAAGCCTCAATAAATTTAAAAAGATTGAAATCATTCAAAGCACATTCTCTGACCACAATGGAATACAATTAGAAGTCAATAACCACCAGAGACTTAGAAAATTCACAAATACCTGGAGGTTAAACAACACACTCCTAAACAATCAGTGGGTTAAAGAAGAAATAGCAAGAGAAATTGCTAAATATATAGAGATGAATGAAAATGAGAACACAACATACCAAAACCTATGGGATGCAGCAAAAGCAGTGCTAAGGGGGAAATTTATAGCACTAAACGCATATCTTAAAAAGGAAGAAAGAGCCAAAATCAAAGAACTAATGGATCAACTTAAGAAGCTAGAAAATGAACAGCAAACCAATCCTAAACCAAGTAGAAGAAAAGAAATAACAAGGATTAAAGCAGAAATAAATGACATAGAGAACAAAAAAACAATAGAGAGGATAAATATCACCAAAAGTTGGTTCTTTGAGAAGATCAACAAGATTGACAAGCCCCTAGCTAGACTGACAAAATCAAAAAGAGAGAAGACCCATATCAACAAAATAATGAATGAAAAAGATGACATAACTGCAGATCCTGAAGAAATTAAAAAAATTATAAGAGGATATTATGAACAACTGTATGGCAACAAACTGGATAATGTAGAAGAAATGGACAATTTCCTGGAAACATATGAACAACCTAGACTGACCAGAGAAGAAATAGAAGACCTCAACCAACCCAACACAAGCAAAGAAATCCAATTATTCATCAAAAATCTTCCCACAAATAAATGCCCAGGGCCAGATGGCTTCACAGGGGAATTCTACCAAACTTTCCAGAAAGAACTGACACCAATCTTACTCAAACTCTTTCAAAACATTGAAAAAAATGGAACACTACCTAACTCATTTTATGAAGCTAACATCAATCTAATTCCAAAACCAGGCAAAGATGCTACAAAAAAGAAAAACTACTGGTCAATCTCCCTAATGAATATAGATGCAAAAATCCTCAACAAAATACTTGCAAATCGAATCCAAAGACACATTAAAAAAATCATACACCATGACCAAGTGGGGTTCATTCCAGGCATGCAAGGATGGTTCAACATAAGAAAAACAATCAATGTATTACAACACATTAACAAGTCAAAAGGGAAAAATCAATTGATCATCTCAATAGATGCTGAAAAAGCATTTGACAAAATCCAACATCCCTTTTTGATAAAAACACTTCAAAAGGTAGGAATTGAAGGAAACTTCCTCAACATGATAAAGAGCATATATGAAAAACCCACAGCCAGCATAGTACTCAATGGTGAGAGACTGAAAGCCTTTCCTCTAAGATCAGGAACAAGACAAGGATGCCCGCTGTCACCACTGTTATTCAACATTGTGCTGGAAGTGCTAGCCAGGGCAATCCAGCAAGACAAAGAAATAAAAGGCATCCAAATTGGAAAAGAAGAAGTAAAACTGTCATTGTTTGCAGATGACATGATCTTATATCTAGAAAACCCTGAGAAATCAATGATACAGCTACTAGAGCTAATAAACAAATTTAGCAAAGTAGTGGGATACAAGGTTAATGCACATAAGTCAGTAATGTTTCTATATGCTAGAAATGAACAAACTGAAGAGACACTCAAGAAAAAGATACCATTTTCAATAGCAACTAAAAAAATCAAGTACCTAGGAATAAACTTAACCAAAGATGTAAAAGACCTATACAAAGAAAACTACATAACTCTACTAAAAGAAATAGAAGGGGACCTTAAAAGATGGAAAAATATTCTATGTTCATGGATAGGAAGGCTAAATGTCATTAAGATGTCAATTCTACCCAAACTCATCTACAGATTCAATGCAATCCCAATCAAAATTCCAACAACCTACTTTGCAGACTTGGAAAAGCTAGTTATCAAATTTATTTGGAAAGGGAAGATGCCTCGAATTGCTAAAGACACTCTAAAAAAGAAAAACGAAGTGGGAGGACTTACACTCCCTGACTTTGAAGCTTATTATAAAGCCACAGTTGCCAAAACAGCATGGTACTGACACAAAGATAGACATATAGATCAATGGAATCGAATTGAGAATTCAGAGATAGACCCTCAGATCTATGGCTGACTGATCTTTGATAAGGCCCCCAAAGTCACTGAACTGAGTCATAATGGTCTTTTCAACAAATGGGGCTGGGAGAGTTGGATATCCATATCCAAAAGAATGAAAGAGGACCCCTACCTCACCCCCTACACAAAAATTAACTCAAAATGGACCAAAGATCTCAATATAAAAGAAAGTACCATAAAACTCCTAGAAGATAATGTAGGAAAACATCTTCAAGACCTTGTATTAGGCGGCCACTTCCTAGACTTTACACCCAAAGCACAAGCAACAAAAGAGAAAATAGATAAATGGGAACTCCTCAAGCTTAGAAGTTTCTGCACCTCAAAGGAATTTCTCAAAAAGGTAAAGAGGCAGCCAACTCAATGGGAAAAAATTTTTGGAAACCATGTATCTGACAAAAGACTGATATCTTGCATATATAAAGAAATCCTACAACTCAATGACAGTAGTACAGACAGCCCAATTATAAAATGGCAAAAGATATGAAAAGACAGTTCTCTGAAAAGGAAATACAGATGGCCAAGAAACACATGAAAAAATGTTCAGCTTCACTAGCTATTAGAGAGATGCAAATTAAGACCACAATGAGATACCATCTAACACCGGTTAGAATGGCTGCCATTAAACAAACAGGAAACTACAAATGCTGGCGGGGATGTGGAGAAATTGGAACTCTTATTCATTGTTGGTGGGACTGTATAATGGTTCAGCCACTCTGGAAGTCAGTCTGGCAGTTCCTGAGAAAACTAGATATAGAGTTACCATTCGATCCAGCGATTGCACTTCTCGGCATATACCCGGAAGATCGGAAAGCAGTGACACGAACAGATATCTGCACGCCAATGTTCATAGCAGCATTATTCACAATTGCCAAGAGATGGAAACAACCCAAATGTCCTTCAACAGATGAGTGGATAAATAAAATGTGGTATATACACACGATGGAATACTACGCGCCGGTAAGAAGGAACGATCTCATGAAACATATGACAACATGGATGAACCTTGAAGACATAATACTGGGCGAAAGAAGCCAGGCACAAAAAGAGAAATATTATATGCTACCACTAATGTGAACTTTGAAAAATGTAAAACGAATGGTTTATATTGTAGAATGTAGGGGAACTAGCAATAGAGAGTAATTAAGGAAGAGGGAACAATAATCCAAGAAGAACAGATAAGCTATTTAACGTTCTGGGGATGCCCAGAAATGACTATGGTCTGTTAATTTCTGATGGATATAGTAGGAACAAGTTCACAGAAATGTTGCTATATTATGTAACTTTCTTGGGGTATAGTAGGAACATGTTGGAAGTTAAGCAGTTATCTTAGGTTAGTTGTCTTTTTCTTACTCCCTTGTTATGGTCTCTTTGAAATGTTCTTTTATTGTATGTTTGTTTTCTTTTTAACTTTTTTTTTCATACAGTTGATTTAAAAAAGAAGGGAAATTTAAAAAGGAAAAAAGAAAAAAAAAGAAAAACAAGGAAAAAAAGAAAAGATGTAGTACCCCCTTGAGGAGCCTGTGGAGAATGCAGGGGTATTCGCCTACCCCACCTCCATGATTGCTAACATGACCACAGACATAGGGGACTGGTGGTTTGATGGGTTGAGCCCTCTACCATAAGTTTTACCCTTGGGAAGACGGTTGCTGCAAAGGAGAGGCTAGGCCTCCCTATATTTGTGCCTAAGAGTCTCCTCCTGAATGCCTCTTTGTTGCTCGGATGTGGCCCTCTCTCTCTGGCTAAGCCAACTTGAAAGGTGAAATCACTGCCCTCCCCCCTACGTGGGATCAGACACCCAGGGGAGTGAATCTCCCTGGCAACGTGGAATATGACTCCCGGGGAGGAATGTAGACCCAGCATCGTGGGACGGAGAACATCTTCTTGACCAAAAGGGGGATGTGAAAGGAAATGAAATAAGATTCAGTGGCAGAGAGATTCCAAAAGGAGCCGAGAGATCACTCTGGTGGGCACTCTTACACACACTTTAGACAATCCTTTTTAGGTTCTAAAGAATTGGGGTAGCTGGTGGTGGATACCTGAAACTATCAAACTACAACCCAGAACCCATGAATCTCGAAGACAGTTGTATAAAAATGTAGCTTATGAGGGGTGACAAGGGGATTGGGAAAGCCATAAGGACCAAACTCCACTTTGTCTAGTTTATGGATGGATGTGTAGAAAAGTAGGGGAAGGAAACAAACAGACAAAGGTACCCAGTGTTCTTTTTTACTTCAATTGCTCTTTTTCACTCTAATTATTATTCTTGTTATTTTTGTGTGTGTGCTAATGAAGGTGTCAGGGATTGATTTAGGTGATGAATGTACAACTATGTAATGGTACTGTAAACAATCGAAAGTACAATTTGTTTTGTATGACTGCGTGGTATGTGAATATATCTCAATAAAATGATGATTAAAATAAAAAAAAAGGTATCTAAATTGGAAAATAGAAATTTCCAAAATACCAACAACAATGCTACAAGAGCTAACAAATGAGTTTGACAAAGTGGTGGGATACAAGATCACCATTGAAAAATCAGTAGTGTTTCTATGCACTAGTAATGAGCAATCTGAGGGGGAAATCAAGAAAAAAATCCATTTATAATGGCAATTAAAAGAATCAAGTATCTAAGAACTAAAGGACCTTATTCGCAAAACTACAAAATATTGCTAAAAGAAATCAAAGAAGATTTAAATAAATTAAAAAACACTCCATGTTCATTGATTGGAAGACTAAATATCATTAAGATGTCATTTGTACCCAACTTGATTTACACATTCAACGCAATCTCAATCAAAATACCAACAGCCTACTTTAAATAAATGGAAAAGGAGGTTATCAAATTTATTTGGAAGGATAAGAGTCATGAATAGCCAAAAACATTTTGAAAAAAAAGAAAGAAAATGGTTGGAGGACACATACTTCTGACTTTAAAGCAAATTGCAAAGCTACAATGGTCAAAACAGTCTGGAACTTTTAATAAAGATAGACATATTGATCAATGGAATGGGAGAGTTCATAAATAGACCTGCACATTTACGGTCAATTGGTTTTTGACAAGGCTGCCAAGTCCACTCTACTAGGGCAGAACAGTCTCTTCAACAAATGGTGCTGGGAGAACTGGATATCCATATCCAAATAAAGAAAGAGGACCCCTATCACATATTGTATACAAAAATTAACTCAAAATGGATCAAAGTCCTAAATATAAGAGAGAGAACCATAAAACTCCTTGAAGAAAATGTAGGGAAGGAGGCATCTGAAAGAACTTGTGGTTGGAAAAGCTTTATTAGACTTTAAACGCAAAGAACAAGTAATGAAAGAAAAAGTTGATAAATGGAATGTCCTCAAAATTGAGTACTTTTGTGCTTCGAAGGACTTTGCCAAGAAAGTGACAAGACAGCCTACTCAATGGGGGAAAATATTTGGAAACTACGTATTTAATAAGAATGTAATATCCATATTATACAAAGAAATCCTACAAATCAACAATAAAAAGACAACCAAATTTTAAAAATGTGCAAAAGACATGAGTAGACATTTTTCAAAAGAGGAAATACTAACTGCTAAAAATCACATGAAGGGATGCTCAGCATCACTAGCTATTAGAGAAATGTAAATCAAAACCATAATGAGATATCATTTCACACCTACCACAATGGCCAATATTATACAGAAAGAAAACTCCAAGTGTTGGAGAGGACATGAAGAAATAGAAACACTCATTCACTGCTGCTGGGAATGTAAGATGGTGCAACTGCTGATGAAGACAGTTTGGTGATTCCTCAGGAATCTAGGTGTAGAACTGCTATATGATCCAGCAATCCTGCTACTAGGTGTATATCCAGAAGAACTGAAAGCAAGGATGCAAACACATTTGTACCCCAATATTCACAGCAGCAATATTCACATTTGTCAAAGGATGGAAACAACCCAACTATCAACTGATGGAGGATAAACAAAACATGGGGTATAGATATAAGGATGAAATACTAGTCAGGTGTAAGAAGGAAAGAAGTCCTGAAGCATGCAACAACACAGATGAAGTTTGAGGACATTATGTTGAGTGAAATAAGTCTGACACAAAAGAATATTGTATGATCTCACTAATATGAACTAATAATAAGAAAACTTATAGTATTAAAATCTAGAATATAGGTTTTCAGGAGACAGGAGGGCAGAGAATGGGGAGCTGAGACATACTTTTTTCAGAATTTTTAATTAGGTTGATTGTAATATTTGGAAATGGATAAGAAGTGATGGTACCACTGTAATTAACACCACTGAATTATGGGATTGTGGTTAAAAGGGTAAGTTTGGGATCACATGTGTCACTAGAAGGAAAGCTAGATAAAATATGGGACTGTATAATACAGAGATCCCTTTTGCAGATGATGACTGTGGCTAATAGTACAAACATAAGAATGTTCTTTTATGAACTAGAACAAATATATGTCACTATTAGGTGTTAAGGTGTTAATAATAGGGCACAAATTGGGAAAAATATACCTAACATAAACTATAGACCACAGTTAATAATACTTTAATATTCTTTCATGAGTTGTAACAAAGGTATCACAAAGGTATCTAACTCCACATAGAGAATATGCCATGTAATGCATCAAAGTAATGATAAATGTATGGTTTGGGACTCAAAGAATAAACACATAATTTGTGACAAGAACTCATTAAGAAGGGAGAATAGAAAAGTATAGGAACAAAGATTGCAGATGATACTGAAGTTAGGTTGGTATCAAATCTAAGGAGTTTATTAGATTCAGGATGTTAAATTAAACTCCATGGTAACCACAAAGAAAATATCAGAAAAATATGCAAAAAGGATATGAGAAGTGATTCTAACTGGCTTACTAAGAAAATCAATTAAATACAAAAGGAAGCAGTAATGAAAGAATTGAGGTGGAAAAAAATGTATCAGACTTACAAAAACCAAATAGCAAAATGGCGGAAGTCCTGAATTATCAGGAGCTATTTTAAGTAAATATCTTACACTTGTACAGAGTTAATAATAGAGTGGTATATGGTAAAAGTTACCTATTGCACTATATTTATATATTTAACAGCAATAGCTTACTAGTTCCATACCAGTATTAGGGGTAAAT
The DNA here is from genome assembly GCF_015220235.1 of Choloepus didactylus. Lineage (NCBI taxonomy): Eukaryota > Metazoa > Chordata > Mammalia > Pilosa > Megalonychidae > Choloepus > Choloepus didactylus. The sequence continues at coordinate 327,739 of NW_023637581.1, forward strand.
AATGGGGGGGGGGGGATGCAGTATGGTGTATTTTGGGTTTTCTTTTGTGTGTAACTGTTATTTTTCAGTAATGGTAAAACTAAGCCTATTTATAAACATTCCTAAGGGTCATCCCCAGAGAACCTCTTTTGTTGCTCAGATGTGGCCTCTCTTTAAGCCAAACTGTGCAAATAAACACATTACCCACCCCCCTACAAGGAACATGAGTTTCAGGAATTTAAGTCACCTTGGCAACATGGGACATGACTCCCAGGGATAAGCCTGGCCCTGGCATTGTAGGATTGGCAATGCCTTCTTGACCAAAAGGGGAGAAAGAAATGTAGCAAAAGGATACAGCGGCTAAGAGATTTCAAATAGAGTCAAGAGGTCATTCTTGAGGTTACTCTTATACGAGCTTTGACCAGATGTTACAAATTGCCATGGTATTTCAAGCCCCAACTAACAGTATTCCTGAAAACCCTAAAGAAAACCTAGGACTCTAAGGCTCCATAAAAGTTTTAAGTTTATTTTCCAGAAACTTAAAAGCACCAGATTTTTCCTATGCCAGATAAGCCCTGAAACTTAAGAGGTACCTGTCTCTCCCAGAACATCAACCAGTCACACCCCCTACCCCAAAATTTTGACATGAAGAAGTTAGAATAATCACTGCCCAAATATTTCTGAAAACTGGGAAAATGATCAAATGAGAGGGAGGAATTGTAACAGGGAATTTAGGATTGAACAAATTATTATTATGGAGTCATTATATAGATATTTCTTTTTAGTTTCTAGTGTATTAGAAGAGCCAGAAGGAAATACTTGAAATTGTGGAACTGTAACCCATACAATACTTTGAAATTTGCTGTATAACTACCTGTTAAACAGTATTTTGAAATTTATCACTTTTCTGTATATATTTCACAATAAAAAAAGTTTTAAAAAAGGTAAATGTCTTAAATTTCCCAAACAGCTGAAACTGGCAGAATGTATACAAGTGCATGATCCAAATATACAGTTACACCTCCCACATTGCAACTTTCCCCATTGTTATTTTGATATAAAACAGGTGAGCACAAGAAATTAAATAAGAATTTTGGGAGAGTTTTGTGGAAGCCAGAGACAACATATGAAGGCCAGCAGACAACAGAAAATGTTTAGAAACTCAGAAATGCAAAAAATATATGTCTACTATTGCATAATATAATATGTTTTACCTTTTAATATAATAAATTGCTGTAAACATAAAAGAAAAAGAAAAAAATTCAGATGTCTTCTCTGGTATGAAGGGAGAGCCAAAAAATTTTATGCAGAGTTTCCAGAACATGGGCGCACTGCACACCCAGCCTCCATGATGCAGGAAGGTGTTCTAGTTTACTAATGCTGCAGAATGCAAAACACCAGAGATGGATTGGCTTTTATAAAAAGGGGGTTTCTTTGGCTACACAGTTACAGTCTTAAGGCCATAAAGTGTCCAAGGTGACACATCAGTAATCGGGTACCTTCACTGGAGGATGGCCAATGGCATCCGGAAAACCTCTGTTAGCTGGGAAGGCACGTGGCCGGTGTCTGCTCCAAAGTTCTGGTTTCAAAATGGCTTTCTCCCAGGATGTTCCTCTCTAGCAAGCTTGCTCCTCTTCAAAACATCATTCACAGCTGCAATGAGTTCCTTCTCTTTGAGTCAGCATGTTTATATGGCTCCACTGATCAAGGCCCACCCTGAATGGGTGGGGCCATGCCTCCATGGAAATATCCCATCAGTTATCATCTACAGTTGGGTGGGGCACATCTCCATGCAAACAACCTAATCCAAACGTTCCAACTTAATCCCCACTATTATGTCTGCCCCACAAGATTGCATCAAAGAATATGGCTTTTTCTGGGGGACATAATACATTCAAACTGGCACATTCCACCCCCTGGACCCCAGAAAAACATATTCTTTCCAGATACAAAATACATTCATCCCACAATACCACAGAAACTTAAATCATTTCAGTAACAATAGTTAAGTACAAGATCCCATCAAAATCAAATATAGGCGTGGTCAGTCCTAAGGCATAATTTTCCTTTAGCTTTGGATCTGTGGAATTAGAACAAGTTATATGCTTCCAATATACAAAGGAGGGACATTCATAGGATAAACATTCCCATTGCCATAAGGAGAAAGAGTAAGGAAAACTGGGTTAACAGGACCAAAATAGTTCCTAAAGCCTGCAGAACAAACTCCATTAGATTTCAAAGTCTGAGAGTCATTAACAGAATGAAGTTGCATCCTTGGGGCTCGAGAGAGCGGGAGTCTAACCCTTCCTAAGGGCCTTTCTGGCAGCCCTTTCCTCTCCAAACACTTGGTTGAGTGCTCCAACATATCCAAACATTGGGGAGACCACCTTCTCAGCCCCACCCTCCTCAAACATCGGGGCAGCACCTGGATTCCCTTCCATCTCTGGGGCACATACTCAACCCCTTCAGAACAGTGTGGTGGCAGCCAGGCTCTCCCCAATTCCCTGGGAATGTGCTCCACCCTCTTTGGGGCTTGGGGTGGCAGGATGTTTCCTGAGCATCGAGGCAGAAGGTCTGCCCTCGACCTCCAGGGCAAACCCACCCTTTCCATGCATGTGGGCTGCTCCACTCTCCCAGCCCAAGACCTCTTAACTCCAGACCTCAACCTCCATGGCTCTGTCTTTGAAGAAATTTTTCCTTCAGTTTGTTCCTTGTCTGTCTTCTCCAGTCCAGACTGGCAATGGCTCTGTCTGTAAAGATCTCACAAAAATTCTGTTGGCTTTGCATGAAGCATGCAGGGGTCAAAGCCATTAGACAATAGGACTTTCCACAAATCCTTTCTGGATAATTCCATCTCCAATCTTGGTTTGTACTGAAATGGCAGCTGGGTTCCATGTTTGGTTACATCCTCATGTTGGGCTGTAGCTTCTGGGATTCCACCCCCTGGAAGCTCATAATTTTCCAAGCCATCAGCTTCTGGTTTCTTTGAACCCAAGAGTTCAGTTGTAAGTTTATCTCTCTCCACTTGCATTTTAATATAAACTGCGGGGATAAGCCAGGGTACATCATCCACATGTAGTCTGGAGATCTCGTCATCTAAGTATTCCAGGTTGTCGCTTTCAAATTCTTCCTTCCATCCAACACCAGGACTCAATTTTGCCAAATTCTCTGCCACTTTTAAACAAGGATTGCCTTCCTTCCAGTTTGCAACAACACATTCATCATTTCTGTTCAAGGCCTTGTCAGAAGTATCTTTAGAGTCCATATTTCCACAGTCTCTTCAAAGCAGTTTAGGCCTTTTCTATTAGGCTCCTCACAATTCTTCCAGAATCCTCCCCTTATTCACTTAAAAAGCCACTCCAACATGTTTGGTATTTGCAAACTCAGCAGCAAAAGCACCCCACTTCTCTGGTACCAAAACTGTTCTAGTTTGCTAATGCTGCAGAATGCAAAACACCAGAGATGGATTGGCTTTTATAAAAAGGGGGTTTATTTGGCTACACAGTTACAGTCTTAAGGCCATAAAGTGTCCAAGGTAACACATCAGTAATCGGGTACCTTCACTGGAGGATGGCCAATGGCATCCAGGAAACCTGTGTTAGCTGGGAAGTCATGTGGCTGGCATCCGCTCCAAAGTTCTGGTTTCAAAATGGCTTTCTCCCAGGATGTTCCTCTCTAGCAAGCTTGCTTCTCTTCAAAACGTCACTCACAGCTGCACTGAGTTCTTTTTCTTTGAGTCAGCATGTTTATATGGCTCCACTGATCAAGGCCCACCCTGAATGGGTGGGGCCACACCTCCATGGAAATATCCCATCAGTTATCATCTACAGTTGGGTGGGGTGCATCTCCATGCAAACAACCTAATCCAAACTTTCCAACTTAATCCCCACTATTATGTCTGTCCCACAAGATTGCATCAAAGAATATGGCTTTTTCTGGGGGACATAATACATTCAAACTGGCACAGAAGGATAACTGTATTCTGCTTGCAAGGGATACACCTTAAATTCAAAGAAACAAGTTAAAAGTGAAAGGATAGAAAAATATTCCATGAATATTTTAACCAAAACAGAGTGGAGATGGTTAAATTATTAGTAGACAAGTAGATTTAAAGGCAAATACTCTTAGAAGCAGCAAGAAAAGATGCCATATATTGATAAATACGTCAATTATAAAAACTAACTAGAAAATGTAAACTCAAGTGTCTTAAAATGTAAACTATAGGGTACCTAGAGATAGAAGCTGAAGAAGGGGGAGCAGTTACCTAATATGTACAGAATTTTTAATGAGGTTGAACTTAAATTGTTTGGAAATGGATAGAAGTGAGGGTAGCTCATAATTGGGGTTACAAATAATAGTGTATTGTAGGTGAATTTGGTTGAAAGGAGTTGTTTACAGTCATGTAAGATACCAATTAGCACTGCAAATATAAACAAGTTCTTGCATGAACTAGTACAAATGTAGACACTTGTATAAAGAATTAACAGAGTGGTATATGGGAAAAAATTACCTATTGCAAGCTATGGAATATAGTTAAAAGTAATACCTTAATATTCATTCAACAGTAACAGGTGTACCTCATCAATACTAGGAGTCAATAATGGGAGGGGTTAAAGAATATGGAGTGTTTTGGTTTTTCTTTTTTATGTATATCTGATTATTTTCTTTCTAAAGCTATGACAATGTCTAAAATTGAGCGTGATGATGACTGCACAACTAGATCATGATACTTTGAGACAATGATTGTATACTTTGGATGGAATATATGGTACATCAATATATCTCAATAAAATCTGTGTATTAAAAAAACATGTGTGTAATTCCAAGGACCAAAACATATGAAATAAACATTCACAAATTTGATGGGAGAAATAGGTGGTTCTATATTAATAGTAGAAGACTTCAGTATACTATTTTAAATAATGATTAGCACATTCACACTGGAAGCCAATAAGGAAATAGAGAACTTAAATAATACTGTGTAACAGCTAGATGTAGCAGACATATAGATGTGAGAAAGAGAGAGAGTAAGAGAGAGAGAGAGAGAATGAGAAATATGCAATACAGATCTATCTGAAAACAGCAGTAAATGTTCCTTTCAAGTGAACAAAAGATCAGGTCATTCCCCAGGATAGCCTATATGTTATATCACAAAACAAGTCTCAATAAATTTAAAAATATTGAAATCATACAAAATATTTTATCTGACCACAATGAAATGAAACTAAAAATCAATAAGAGGAGAACCTGAAAATTCACAAATACATGGAAGTTAAACAATACAATGAGTCAAAGAAGAAATTGCCAGGAAATTTGAAATACTTTGAGATGATTGAGAATGAAAATAAAAAATACCCAAATGTATGATAAATGTTAGATTGACAAAAGACAAAAGAGAGGATACAAATAATAAAAATCATTTGCACTGAAAGGGAAAATTACTGAATGGAATATTGAAATTTACAGAAATCAAAAGGATTGTAAGAGGATCTTAAGAACCACTGTATAATAACAAATTAGATAACTTAGATGAAATGGTCAAATTCCCAGAAACACACAAATCGAGTAAACTGACTCAAGAAGAAATAGATGCTCTTAAAAGACCAAGAATAAGTAGTATATCAGTTATCCAAAACCTCCCATTGCAGCAAAGTCTAGGACAATATGGTTTCACTAGTGATTTAAGTAGAATTTCTCCAAAGAAGATACAAATAGCCAACAGCACATGAAAAGGTATTCAACACCATTGGTTAGCAGAGAAATGCAAAGCAAAAGCACAATAAGATGCCAATTCACATCCACAAGATGGCTATTACTAACCAAGCAAAAAATAATGATGAAGATACAAAGAAATAGGAATCCAGATGTTATCGCTAGTGGCATTGTGAAATGGTAAAGACACTGTGGGAACCAGTTTTGCTGTTCTACAGAAAGTTGAAAATAGAATTCCCATACAAGCCAGCAATCCCACTTCTTGGTATATACTCAAAAGAACTGAAGGCAGGGACTCTGATAGATATTATACACTGATGTCTACAGTAGCAATGTTCAAGGTAGACAAAAGGTGGAAGCAACTCAAGTGTCCATTAACAGATGAATAAGCAAACAAAAAGTGGTATACATACAATGGAATATTATTCTACCATAAAAGTGAATGAAGTTCTGATGTATTCTATAGCATGAATAAACCATGAAGATGACAGGTTGGGCAAAACAAGCCAGACAAAATGACAAGTACTGTTTGAACTGGTTTATATGAAAGAGCTAAAGGAAGGAAATTTCATATAAACCAAAGGCTGTTATGTTACAAAATTATGTTGTTACTAAAGGCTGGAGGGGAGAAGGAGGCATTATTGTTTAATGGGTACAGAGTTTCTGTTTGATGTGATGAAGAAGGTGAGATAATGGATATTGGTGATAGTAGCACAAAATCATGAATGTAAATCATCCAATTGAAATGTCCATTTGAAAGGGGTTAAATGGGAAATTTTGAGTAGTATAAATGGTACCTCAAGAACAAATTTTTAAAAAACATGAGATATAGCACCTATAGTTAGGGTTCTCTAGGAAAAAAGAACCAAGACTAGATATCTGTAAATATAAGATTTTATAAGTGTCTCACACAACAGTGGGGATTCATGAGTCCAAATTCCATGGGACAGGATGCATGAGTTCAAATTCTGTAGGGCAGGCAGCAAACTGGCAACTCCAGTGAAAGTGTTTGATGAACTCCCCAGGAGATGCTGGCTAGCCAAAGAAGAAGTGAAGGTTCTCTCTCTTCTCCCTTTAAAAGTCTTCAACTGACTGGATTATATCCAGTCAATTTAATTCTCTCATGTGGAAGACAAGCCCTTCATGGATGTAATCAGTCATAGATGCAATTGACTGATGATTTACTAAACCAGCCTTCTGGTTCATTAACCAGCCACAACTGTCCTTACAATAACAGTAAGGCCAATGCTTGCTTGACCAGACACACCTGGGAACCATCACTTGGCCAAGTTGACACATGAACCTAACCATCACAGCACCTAACAGTCATGAATATGGCTACTATTTAAAAAAATAAAATAAATATTGGCAAAGTTGCAGAGAATTAGAAACGCTTGTACATTGTTGGTGGAAGTATAAAATGAAACCACAGTGGAAAACAGTTTGGAGTTTCCTCAAAATGTTAAACATAGAACTATCATATGACCTGGCATTCTACTTCTGGATACATTCCCAAAAGAATGGAAGAACAAGAACTCTAACAGATAGTTGTATAGCAGTGCTCATAGCAGTGTTTTCATAATAGCCAATAGATGGAAGCAATGTAAGTATCTATTGACAGGAGAAGTGGATAAAGTGTGGTATATAAATTCAATGGAATATTATTCATCTGTAAAAAGAATGAAGTCCTAACACATGCTACAACATGAATGAACTAGAAGACATCACACAAAGGCAATGTCAGAGACAGAGACATATTGCATATTTCACTCATTTGAAATAAGCAAGTTCAGTGATAGGCAGTAGATTACAGCTTACCTGGTGCAGGATAGAGGGGGAAATGGGGAGTTAATGCATAATGGGTACAGGGTTTCTGTTCAGGATGATAGGAAAGTTCTGGTAATGGATGGTGGTGAGCATAGAACAATGTCAATGTAATTGATACCAGTGAATTGTACTCTTAGGAGTGTTGAGATGGTAACATGTATGTTTTATATATGTTTCCACAGTTAAAAAAACAGAACAAAAGAGTCAATGACAATTGAGTGCAATAAATGAACCTAGAAGAGATCTAATAATGGAGAATAGATTTGAAAGACTTCATTGGGACATATGAAGAAAGTGTAATACAAAATATACTTCATAACAATATTAAATGTGTTCAATTTAACTGTACATAATGCAGTTATATTAGTGAATATCCTAGTTCTTAGGACACATACATGGAAGTACTTTGTTCCAGGAGCATGGTGTAGCCAACCTGCTCTCAAATGTTTAGGAGAGAGGGAGAGAAGAAGAAAAGAAGAAAGAAGGAACACCAAATGTGGCAAAAGGTAAGAAATGGTGGATCAGGATATGAGAGTTGGGATGTATGTTGGTATCCTTTATTTTTGCAATTGTCCTATAAGTTAGAAATTAATTCAATAATATTAAAAAAATGAAATGAGAATCAAAATGGTACACTATAAAATATCAATTAAAACATTAATGGAGTAATTCAACAACAAAAAAATACATACATAGCTCTGTGCTCATGTCTGCAGGTGAGAGCTTGTTGCAGGGGGTAGTCATCTTTCTTGCAACTTGAGTCATGTTGATCAGAAAGATATGTGAACAGCTGCATTGCTGCAAAAGTGGCAGCTCCAGAGAAAGGATAGGAGCAGTTCACATTAAAAAAAATACAATAGAGGATGTCATCAACATGGCAATTTAAGACATCCCCTGGAAATTCAGTAAATAAAAGGACAAATTCCACTTGCTTTGAACTCTGGAGGATAGTAGAGAGTGGAGAAGGTCTCCATAGATGCTGAATCAAAGAAAAAAAATAGGTAGGAAACTTTCTCCTGGACTGCCAGTCCTCTTCCCTCCCCCTCACTCAGTCCTGTGCAGCTTGGTAGTTGCTCAGAGGCAGCAGCCCAGATTCATCCACCTTGCACAGGGGACGTGGAATTTAGAGGCACTCAGAGCAGCATGACTGCCTCCCCTGGCACAGAAGCCCAAGTCCACAGAGACCCAGGGCTGAACACAAGTCACTGAGGAGTGCTGCATACAAAAGACTCTTGGGGGAGTGGTGGGAAAAAGACCATAATAGAAAGACTGGAAAGAAGTGTTGTGCCCTCACCCAATCCAGTTCCTGTTGGCTGGACCACCTAAACACAAAATGGACTTTTCTAGAGTGTCCTACCTTTCTGGATTGACCCCATCTAGTTCCCCAGGGCAGGATACCCTAACAGGGAAGAAACCAGAGGCAGAAAGGCCTCACAGAGACAGAGAGTAAAAAAGGGGGTAGGGGGATTAAAATAAACTGCTGTCAAAACAGGAGGCTCCCAGAACTGAAAAGTATAAGGAACATGGGGCACTGAGTGAGGGAGAGAATTTAAACAAATCATAGGAGCTGGGGAGAAAATTCTGCACAGAAACACATCACGTTAAGATTCCTGGGGAAGGAACACAGGAAAGGAAGATTTCTCCTGGAGGTAAAATAATTACACAAAAAGTACAGCCTTAAAAATTGTAGCACATATCCAGGGCAAGAATCAGATGAAGAAGAGCTGAGAAAATCTAATCAGTTAAACACAGGTTACTCTAAAGGCCTAGAATAAATTGGACCAAGCATCAAAGAAGAGCTTAACAAAACTCAGTCAACAATAAAACCTTAGACTAGAGGGAGAAACTGACCTCCAGAATTAACTCATAAAGATAATCAGATGCATAGACATCAGAAGAAAAAAAAATACATGCCATACTAAAAAAAACAGGAAGATATAGCCCAGCCAGGGGAAAAGATGATAACTTCAGTGGAGATAGAGTTTGGAACAACTAATTAAAGAAGTTCAAACAAATCTCCTAAACCAATTCAAGGAGATGATGGAATATATACATAAAGAGATTAAAGGATATCAAGAACACAGTGTGTAAGAATAAAGAACTTGAAAGTAGAAACAGAAACTTAACTTATGGGAATGAAAGGCACACTAGAAGAGATTAAAATACAGTAAAGGTATATAACTGCATATTTGAAAACACAGAAAAAAGAAACAGCAAACTAGAAGATGGGACAATTGAAATCATGCAGTCAGAAGAACAGAGAAAAGAATAGAAAACATTGAGCAGAGTCTCAGGGAGTTGAGTGATAGCACAACATGTACAAAGATACACATCATGGGTATCCCAGAAGGAGAAGAGCAGGGAAAGAGGCAGAAAGAATATATGAAGAAATAATGGCTGAAAATTTCACAACTCTTATGGAAGACATAAAAATACATGTCTAAGAAGCACACCATACTCCAAACAGCATAAATTGTAATAGACCTACTATGAGACACATACTAATCAGAATGCCAAATGCCAAAGATAGAGAATTCTGAAAGCAGCAAGAGAAAAGCAATTCATGACATATGAAGGATCCTCAGTAAGACTAAGCTCTGATTTTTCATCAGAAACCATGTAGGCTAGAAGGCAGTGGTGTGATATATTTAACGTACTGAAAGAGAAAAACTACCAGCCAAAGATTCTTTATCCAGCAAAACTGTCCATTAGAAATGAGGGAGAGTTTAATATATTCACAGATAAATACAAATTGAGAGTTCATCAACCAAAGACCTGCCCTACAAGAATTACTAAAGGGAGTTCTGCAAGTTGAAAGGAAAAGATAGGAGAAAGCGGCTTGGAGTAGTGTGAAGAAATGAAGATTATCAGTCAGGGTAACTAAAAGGGTAAATGCAAAACACAATAGTACTGTATCTTCAATATACAACTCTACTCTGTAATCCCTTTAAGAGTCAGAAAATAATTGAATAAGAAAAAGGCATATTTCCCAATAATGGATATGAATAGAATATTGGAATATTACTCAGCCATAAAAAGGAATGAAGTCCTCATGCTTGTGACATGAATGAACACTGAGGATAATATGCTGAGTGAAATAAGCCAGACACAAAAGGACAAATATTGTATGATCTTACTGACATGAACTAATTAGAATAAGCAAACTCATAGAGTTAAAATCTAGAACATAGGTTATCAGTGGATAGATTGGGGTAAGAGAATGGGGAGTTGATGCTTAGTTTGTACAGAATTTCCATCTAGGTTGATTGTAAAGGGTTAGAAATGGATAGTGATGATAGTAGCACATTACTGTGAATGTAATTAACAGCATTGAATTATATAGGTGCTTATGGTCAAAGGGGGGAACTTTGGGTTATGTATCTTACCAGAATAAAAATTAAATGATAAAACATAGGACTGTGTAACTCAGTGAACTTTATTGTAAATGATGGACTATTGTTAATAGTTCAAATCTAAGAATGTGCTTTCATGAATTATAACAAATGGATAATGGTAATATATGGTGTTAACCATAGGGTGGTATATGGGGAAAACACAAGTAATGCAAACTATGGACAACAGTTAATACTATTTTAATAATCTTCCATCAATTGTAACAAAGGTAACTACTGTTAAAAATAATAGCTCAATTACAAAAAAATGCTATCATCAATTGTAACAAATGTTCCACACCAATACAGGGTGTTGGTGGTGGGGTGGTGTGTGGGAATCCTATATTTGCTTCATGAGTGTTCAGTAAACCCACAACTTCTCTAATAAAAAAATTTTTAAAAACACATAAGAAACAAATAAAATGGAAGTTTTAAGTTTATCATTGTAAGTAATTTTACTCATTATGCCAATATCTTCTCTATTTATTTTTAAACTTTTTCATTTAAGGTAGTTACTTAGAGCAGAGCTTGGCATAATGGATGAAAGATGATACAACCATTTATTGCCTGTAAGAGACCCACTTTCTTTCCAAAGTCCCAGAGAGGCTGAAAGTGAAGGAATGGAAAACAATACTGAGATACTGCCTGCAAATGACAACCAAAAAATAAGTTAGGCTCACTAGAGTAATAGACAAAATTAAGGCAAACACTTACAAAAGACAAAGAATAATATATCTATAAAAGTGTCAGTATGTCAACATATAAATATTATAAACTTGTATACAAGGAACATACAAAGCCCAAATACATATGGAGAAAAAAATGGCAGATTTGAAGGGAGCAATAGCTCTACCATCATAGTTGGAGTGTTCAATTTCCCACTTTCACAAAGGAATTAAAAAATAAGACAGATGAATGAGGAAATAGAGGACTTGAACAACACTATAAACCAACTAGCTCCAGCAGAACATACATGCTTCTCAAATGCATGTGGAACATTCACAGAATAGGTCATATGTTACCCCAAAAACTATACAAAAACAGTGACATCACAAGTATCATTTTTGACCAAAGTGAAATGAAACTAGAAATCAATAACAGAAAGGAAATTGGAAATTTCACAAATATGTGGAAATTAAACTACACAACCAATGGGCCACAGGTGAAATAAGAGAAATTAGAAAACACTTTGAGATATATAGAAATGAATACACAACACATCTTAAATTACATGATGAACTGAATTCACTAATAGAGAAATTCATAGCCATAAACACCTATATTAAAAAAGAATAACAATCTCAAATCAATAACAAAAGTTTACATCTTAAGGAAATATAAAAAGAGGAAACTAAACCCAAAGCTGGCAGAAGGAAGGAAACACAGATTAGAGCAGAGATGAATTAGAGAATAGAAAATAAATCAACACAACTAGAAGTTGGTCCTTTGAAAAGATCAACAAAATTGAAAACCCTATAGCTAGACTGATTAAGAATACTGGAGAAAAGAATAAATTCACTAAAATTAGTAACAAAAGTGGTGATATTTCCAACCTCACAGAAATAAAATGGTTTTTAAGAGAACACTATAAGCAATTGTGCCCTGACAGATTAGACATCTTTGACAACATGGACAAATTAGTAGAAACATAGCTTGCCTTCTTTATATTTGCTCTTAAAAATTCAGTTTTGAATAAAAACTTTTAGTGCATATTTTTTAAAAGCAGATATTTTAGGTAATAATGTATTCTAATTTGTATGTCCTCATGTTTTTATGCTGCCCTTTGTCTTTCTAGCCTGGCCATTACACAACATTCTTAAGGGAAGTGATAATCTCTTTGAGCCAAGGCTATGTTAGTCAATGAAAATATACAGGCAAAAAAACAATCAGTCATCAGCCCTGTGATGTTTAAGTTTAGCTTACAAGAGATAATTTAAAGTAAAAATGACATTATTAACTTGTGTACCTAGTATTGAGGGACTTCATCTGTTGAGTGAGACAAGCCTCTTGGAGAGAACAGGTGTGTTAGTGGAAATCTTAAGGATTCAGCTGGGCAAAGTCTTAGAAAATCTGCTAGGGATACAAACTGGGTAAGGGGAAAATGTCCAAAATCCCAGCAACAACAGACTGTTCTTTGCAGAAACTGAAAGTGGAATCAACTGTAGGCAATCAGGTTGGACCAGACTGCAGAGAGCAGCAGAAAGAAGCAGTCAGGGTCTGAAGGCCATTGTAAGACCTGTGGCCCTCATTCTAAGAAGTGGGAATCCATCAACAAAGTTAAAGGAGAATGGCATGATGAGATATCTGGGTCCAAGAAAGCCCTTCAGGTTTAGGATGCATTGATATAAGGACTAGAGAGGTACATCAAGGGAAAATTTAGAAGGGTATTGTTGAATTTTAAATATTCAAAGATGGTTGCCCACAAGACTTGATAAAAAAATGAGACCTGTGACATAGCATGTAATTTGGAAAATGATATCAGGAATAATTTAATCTTCTCTTCTTGAATCCCACCTAGACCAACTACAGATGACTTACTTGGGGCCTCACTTGAATCATCTTGCAGGGGATTCCACTATTGAAATCTGGAACAATTTGAGCATTAAAATAAATAATAACAGATGAGAACACATTGAATAAAATAGAATACATGAATCTCTAATGCTATAACAAATAAACAGGGAGCAAGCAAGGCAAGCCTTTGTAAGACAGAAGCTGAATAAAATATAGGAGAAGTGTTGGAAATGGGAAAAATAACTCTTTGGCAACCATGAGAGTGGTGGTTGGTTGGGTTGAGAGGATGGTGGGTGGAGAATGGATGGAGACTATGGTTATTGATATAATCTCAGAATATGTCCTCATAAAATTTCATTCATTACAAAGTGAAAGTATATTTTTGCATGTGAAGGAATCTGACAAATTTCATCAGGTTATCAAGATCACATCACCATTGGATGAGGCAAGCGGATCTCCTATCCCTCCTGATGGGCTGCACAAAGGAAAGCATAGCTTCAAGCTGTGTTCCTACTGGGAATGTGGAGTGTAAATTTCAAAAGGAAATACTGGGCAGCCCAAGGTTGGGTTCATTTGTGTTCCTTAAATTTGTCAAAGATGTGAAAGTGAAAGAACACTCCTGAGAGGAGTTCCATATTGAAGTTTACTGGATAAGGTTAACTGGAAAAATAGTATTTTTGAGACAGTTTGGGAAGGGTGGAACAGTGTGTAAAAGTTTAAGGAGTCTGTGAGTGGGATTACAGCATTTAAGCAAAGTTGATTTCCTGATTTGGAGTTTTTTAGGAAAGTGTCCTTGTTTTGCAGATAAATACACAGGAGTATTTTTAGGAAATGTCAGTGGCCAAATGTGGTAAAATTATAACAACTGGAGAAAATTAGTGAAGGGATCAGGAGTTCTTTTTATCTCCTCTTGCAATTTTTTATAATTAGATATTATATCAAAATATTTCTTTGAAAAACACCCATTTCACTTCCATGCCACTGAAGTATTCAGATACCAAATCCACATAAAGGCAATTCAACCAAAATTTTGAAGGCAATCAACCTTTTAAGAGTCTGGATGTTATTAAGGATGAAATGTGTCATTATATTAATAGCACTATGTCTTTGGTGTTCTGAATGATTTGGGCTGTTTGTGGGAAAAGAAAGGAATTTGTATTCCAGTTTTCCACAGAAACTCCTTCCTATGTTGCATGTTTTGGAGACATTCCCCTTTAGCCTTTTTGAGATTTAGGCTCTACATTCCCAGTAGGAACCCAGCTTGAAGCTATGCATTTCCATCAGGAGGGAAAGGAGATCCACTTGCCTTATCCAATGGTTGAAAGCCATGGAGGACACATGTTATATAACCCCCTTCTCCAAGCCAGGGTCATGCTACTTCAGAATTTCTTGTGGTTACTATGGCTTAAAAATGTGGCTCAGAACTTAGTTAGCTTTTCTGTTTTTGGCATTCTTTTGTCTGTCTGTGCATGTGTGCTTCAGGGGATCATCCATCTCTTTCCCCTCCAGGAGTCTTTTAGGAGATATTAGTGATTATGGGGAAATGAGACAATGACTTGATCACAGCAGGGATTTCCCAGATGGAGAAGTGTTGGTGGTTATCAAATACTAGAATTTTTCTTTATACGCCAAGCTGCAAAGGGAGCAAATGTAATCAGGGCACTTCTTGCACAAAGTACATTTATTGAGTATTTACTTGTTTACATAATATCAGATATATCTAATATACGGATGGTATAAACGAGAAAATATACTATGTTGAAAGCAAGATTCTTGTTGACATAGATTACAAATGTTTATGCAACTTATTAGTGTGAAATAATATACTGAACCAAGAGAAATTAGTTAATAAATCTCAACAAAAATCCTTATGATATATAAAGGTGGGTGGTTTTTAGGCCTAGACCCCCTTCAGTGTTTTTCCTTAGTGTAAAATTTAACTAGACATAGGAATAAATTTTCAAATTTGAAAGTAGAGAAAGAGTAAAGAAATTGAAAATGGTTCATCACCATTTGAAATAGTTTTACAGGAAATAGGCATAGATGAAATGATGAGACTAGACATACTGATTTCATCTTTCCATGGAAACGTACAAAATTAAACTAAGTGCAGTCAGAGCTTGAGTTTTCCAAAGGAGAAATGTACTTTCAATGAACACAAAAATGATTTACAAAAAACAGCCTTTGACACCACTCTTCAATAAAATGATAACTTAATTCCTGCACAAATTACATCTTAAGTAGTTTTAAGCAGTATGCAACACTAGATATTGAAAAATCACCATCCTAATTTGAACATCAAAAATTGATTTCTGTTCATGCTTGAATTTTACTTAGCGCAAACATATCATAATTTGGAGTCACATATCTTTTTGTAAAATTCACATACCAAACAACAAACAATTTCAAGTCTACAATTCAGGGGCATATGGACATTCTCTTGTTGTGCAAGTATCACATCTATGGATCTATCAATACACTTTTAAAATAGTATCACACTGAATCAAAAGACATTTCAACAAGCTAAACTTAAATGTAATTGAAGATCCTTACTTGATCATGAGAAATTATACATGGCAATATTTTTATTTGAAAACAAAATACAATTTAAAAGTATATCTCAAAATTTTTATTCAAAATTTGTTTCTATTAAAGCCAGGAATGTAAAATTATTATAAATGTTGGAATTTTGGGTAAATAACATTTAAAATTAATGTTGGGAGTTTTATTACCCATACTTGAAAACTCTTCAACATGTTTTTTCAACTATGTAAGTGCTGCAGGAAATATTAACCAATGAAATACATAATAAAGGTATACACCTAGAAGCACCATTTTCCCTTTCACCTCATGCTCTGATAGGGCTCACCCAGGACCTGTCTGTCCCCAACTGTTCCACAGGAAGTTTGAAATATCTTGCATATTCCTTCCAATATCATAGTTGCCTTCCCCCCTCTGAATCTCTACCAGAATTGTCTCCAACAAGGGTCCTGATTCTGTAAAAAGTCCCACAGCATGCCAGATTTTGACCTGGCAAAGCCCTCAATGAGCAGGCACTTTGGCAAAATACCTCTTGCTAAAATACTGAGAAAGTAGAGAATAAGTCACATGGGAACAGGGCAGAAAATAAAGGTTCTGTGCTCACTATTCAGAGAAAACACCTTGGAGAACCACAACAAAGAACTCTCCTCAGCCTCAGGATTGAACAGGAAGCACCTTCCTCACCTGGACGTGGCCAGAACGTGGATGCTTCCTTCATGGGCCCCACGGGAACGAAGTGCTTCTCCTCCTGTGGAGGAGGTGCCCAGTGGGAGAAGGAGCAGGGAGGTGCTTCTGGCACAGTTTAGCAGATGAGGGTGGTTTTGCACGTCCTCTGCCAGCAGGCAGTCCACAGTGCAGCCTCTGCTGGCTGTTGAAAACATGCCTCCTCCCCCAATGGCCGAATCGCTGAGACTGTGTTCAGACTGTTCAATGCCAGTAGACTGAGTTCAGGAGAAGTGGACTTCTCAGCACCATCAGAATTGCAGGTTCAGAAACAAAGACCCACAGAAGGAGCAGGAGCTGGGGAGACTCCACCCAGATGACCCTGTCCACATCAGGCTTTCATCCACACCTCCACCCATCTGGAATCCTCTGGGAAAAAGCTTGTAGTGTATTTACAAAGGGTGGTTGTGACTTTCCACTCCCCTCTTAGCCAGAGACCTCCCCACCTACAAAACAGCAACCCTCCAGCCTGCCTGGTTAGAAGATATCCAGTTTGCTGGTGAATTTATTGGGCCTCAAGGAAGATCACCTGTCCAGGATCACTTTGCCACCTGGAAGCATGGTAGGACCAACCCAGTATACCCAGCCCAGGGTGCACAGAGCAGCAGGGGTCAAAGAAGCCAGTGGGTGCTGCTTAACCACAGAGGTGGTTGAGGCCCCTCCTCTGCTGCCTGCTCCTCGGAAAGTTCACCAAGGAATACCTGCCAGGTGCTGACTGGCATGGGGGTTAGAGAGGTTCCATGATGTAAGTAAAGAAACTGCTTTTGTTTTTCATTCTTGTGAATTTCTCATGTTTGCTGCCATTATGGAAAGTAGACATTGTCCACAGGAAGTAAACTTGCAGAGCTTGTTTTACACTGAGAAATTAAATGAAGTTCCTAAAAGGCTTTATATCACTGTATCTGATCCACACTGAGCTCTCTGGAGTCCATAATGTCCAGACCCTACAAGGTGTAATCAGTCCCTTGATACCAGGGCCAGGCTTATTCCTGAGAGTTGTGTCCCATGTCACCAGGGAGATTCACTCCCCTGGGGGTCATGTCCCATGAAGGGGGAGTGTTAGGTCAGAGTCATTCAGGAATCTACACAATGCAGCGAGTCAAAGTTTAAGTACAAAGTTTAAGATTTATTAGAGGAAGAAAGCAGGTGGGAGCCAGCAGAAAAGAAGAAAAAAGATATCTGAGAGCAGCATTTTTTAATGAAAAAAAAGGAACCCATATTGGGAAGGGTGTCTGCTGTGGTATTCTGTGCCTCAATTGGGTAAGTGCTTATCTAGTTTTGGGCTGATTGATTGGTAGAGTTCCGAGACAATATTCTTTTTAGGAAAGCAGCTGTGTTATCTAAGTAGGGAGAGCAGGACTTTTCGGTTGTTCATCTTATGGACCTATCTGACCTTGCCTTACCCACCTTTGAGGCACCACTGTGTCTGGAACAGCCTTGTACAGCCTTGAACAGCCTTCATTCTTTAGTTTATGGGGCACCTGTTTTCTGTGAGATAAGCTGCAAGGCCCCTGGGTTAGAAACTCATTCTACATGTTAGTTTCTTCTTCTGGGATCTAATATTCCTGCTTTTTGCTTTTAATAAAATTGGCAAAAGTCTGTGCTGTATTAGAGTTAAGGCTTTAACTTAGCTCAAGGCAACTTTTCGCAGGGAGCTGGGGTGTCACTCTTTCCTTTGGCTGCTTCTGGCTGGACAGGGTCATAGTTGGGGGTAGTTGCCTTGAACTAAGTTTTAGCATTATTGAATTGATGTTTGGAAATCTTTTGCTGGAACTGGCTGGTAGCAAGGCCCTTTTTGCAGCAGGAGCAGACCTTCAAGTCTTTGTTGTAGCAGGAGCATGTTTTTGGAATTTTGCTGGTAAGTCATGGCTGCTATTGACCTATTGATAAATTTAATTAGACATTGTAAGAGACAAGGTGCAAAAAGAAAAATTAATACAAGGTTAATTAATGACCCAGTAAGGGGGAGTAGAATAGCTTGTAGAGGCATGGAGAAGAATGAAAGAAAGTTTGATAGAAAGTTTTTAACTAGGTAGAAGAAAGAAAGCTGTTTGCTTGGCATTTTCTTGTTATTTTTAGTTTTTTTCTTATTTAAGCTTGCTTTTTAAGGTCTTGATTATGAGACTATATGGTTACATCCCTCATATTTTACCACTGACAATGCTGGGAAAGTCCTTGGGAGTAGAGGATAAGTTTTTGTTGTTGAAATTAGAGCAACATCAAGTTATGTTAACAAGGGCCTTTTATGGTTAGAATAACCGGTTAGAATAATAAAGCTGCTTGAATGAAGTAATTTTAATAAACAGTTTTTTTTCTTTATTGACTATTGAGGACTATATTAACCATTTTTAGCTAAAGAATTATACTGAATATTTTGTATTTGTTTAACTTTTTAAATTTTCCTTTTTTATGAGACTTTTTATTTTTAAGAAATGGTATCTTGTGAGCATTTCTTATAAAAGGGAAAGTGGGCAGAGGTTTTTTCCTTGTAACTGCTTTTTGCTGAGCAAGGGTGAAGAGGTTTTTATATTAATTTGGAAGATGTTTTGGACATAAACTCACAGATACAATATAGGCAATAATAAGATAAGCAAATGACAAACAATAAAAATTAGAGTAATAAGGGCTATTTTCCATTTTATGATAAATTCATTAACCACTTAGAAAATGCATTTAGTTTATTATAATTTTAACATTATTGTTATTTGGCATATGATTTAATATTGGAGAGACATTATATTTATTTGATATATATGTATAGCACTTAATGCTAATGAATGCTTAAGTTTTTCCTGAGCTGCATTGGGTGTTAAGTTTACGGTACCATACATGCTGTCCACTCATAGGAGCAGGCTTTAGTGTTAATTTTGTTTTTAGGTTTTAACCACATCACATTGTCAATTACAGCTCTGGGAGGTATCTTCTTTGTACAGTTGTAATGCAGCATCATTGGTCTTCAGGGAAACAAGATGGTGGGCTTCAGGGTTCCATTGGGCTGTTTTATAGCACCCTCTGGCATTATGCAGCAGAGCCAGTTTGGAGGCAGTGTCCACTGAAAAGCTCAAGTGATGAGTTTTTTCTGGCAGGCAGAGCCAAAGGTGTTTGTAGTAAAAGGTGTTTTTTAGCAACAGCAGGTTTTCATTTACTTCTGGAGCACATTGATGTGATGTGGTTGACACCCTTATAGCTTTAGGGATTACACAAATGGGTCTTACCAATAACTCTGATGGGGAGAGAGCATGCAGGCATAGTACTAGGAGCTTGGTTTAAACATGCAAGCACTATAATTAAAACAGGTTTAATTCTTCTTTACATTTTACTAGGATTATGTTAGATAATGGTTAGAACATAATTTATGTACTTGCCTTGCTTCTTTTTAAAAAGTTTTTCTTTATTGTAGTTGAAGATGAAGCTTTCACTTGTAGCTAACTGCAACCACTATTAGAGAAGCCTTAGAGTAAAACAATGTAATTTACAAGGACATTTCACTGTTTTGTGACAGATAATTTAAAATAGGTGAAATTATAATTAGCATTACTATATTGTTGCTTGATGTTATGCACATCAGTAACTAAAAGAAGGTTAGAAGTTTTTAATTTTTATAACATTGTCTAAACATTTCTTTTGGAACTTATAACATATTACATGAATTTAATCATTTTTAGCACAGTATTTATTATTATTTTTTCAAGGTGAAAAACAAATTTTTGTAACTGTTGGGAATAAAGAGATATTCTTTAGGGCTTCACCTTGAGAAAGGAAAATGTTAAATGTTATTAGGTTTGAAAAAAGACAGTGCTTTTGAAGATGAGAAAATATTTTTAAACAATTAATGACATAATAAAGTTAACATGAAGTAAAAGAAGTTATTTTGATAAAACAGACTTTTTGCTTCCTATGCTGATTACATAGAAAAACACTTCTACAAAGTTTTATTAAGAAATAACACCTTAATAATTTAAGGAAAATTTTTAATGAAAACAACAGGAGACCATAACATGAGGAGCTTGCTGTATGGTGAGGAATGTCTACATTTTGTGAATTATTAGGCACATACTTACAACATTGAATATTAATTACTGCTTTGGGTGGTGGCCAAAATATTCAATGTTATTTTGTTTTATAAAACCACTTTTTTTCTTTAAGTTGTGAGGCTCTATTTTTAAGCAATGTAATTACTACTTTTTAACATTTTTTAACTTTGACCAAAGAAATAATTGTTTTTACAAACTTTTTATAGCCTTCTCTGTCTATCTTTGTCTATCTTTTAACCTTGACTACAGAAATAAATTTTCTACTTTGCAAACCTTTTGCAACTTTTTGTATCTATCCAGGCTTTATCCCACATTCCTAAACATTGACTCTTTTAGGACAAAGTCATTTTCTTTTCCTCTTAATTAGAAAAACATTCTTTATATTTTGTATACAACATGCTATTGCCACCAAAAGTAAACTTGTTAGAATGATGCTAATTATTTGAAACATTTTATTTAATGCATTTTGAAACAGTAGTAAACAACAATCTTTTGGCTTTTTTTCTTCAATATTTATGGCTTTTAACTGTTTAGCTTTTGTTGAAGTACAAACTTTTAATATAGGACTTGGAAGATATGAATCATTTGTCCTAGTTATTATATTAAGACTTTTTACTTTTTATTATTTAGAAATTGTACTTTAGTGTTTTCTGGTGATATTTTGTTAAATATGCTTTTATATTAGAAGGAATAATTGTTTTTTTCCCATCAGAACCCAAATCATTAGTTGACATATGAGAATAACAGGGCTTTTTAGCTGTTTGATTTTTATAGAGAGAGAGAGTTAAAGTTTTTATTATTAGATTTCTCAGATATTATTTTATGACACTGGTTTGAGAATTTGCACTTTTGCTGATTTTTAAATTGTATTAGTTACTTTTGATGTCTTTCTAGCAATTTTAGGTTTTTGCAAGGACCCTTTTGACTAGGTCTTTTGACTTCTTAATTTTAAATATTGATAGGCTAGCACATTTACATTATTATTTCTTTTATTTAATTGCATTGGAAGGCTTTATATTAAATCAGAGATGGAAGTCCACATATTTTTAAATTGTAACTTTTCTTTTAACTTACAGGTTTCTTTGTTTTTCTTGAGACAGTTTGCTTTAGCAAGCCATACCACACGTAAAGGCCAGCTGGCTGCAGCTATAGCTCATTAACAATTTTAATGACACTTTCTAAATTCAGACTAATTATTAAGAATATTTTAAGGGAGATGTAATTGACATATTTTGAGAGTTTCCCATGGCTGAGCAATAGCAAAAGAAATTATAAAGACAGAACATAAGAGTAGGAGCTGTTTAAATGTAACTGGTTTTTCACACAAATGCAAATTGTGCAAACTGCACAAAATTTCAAAGGAGAATTACAAATATGGGGTTATGGTTAATGGGGCTTAAACTCACTGAGTTTGCATGCATGACCGTTGGATCAACTTAATTAGCCTTACTACACAATAGACCAATGGAAACAAAAGAAAGCAAAGCAAACACAATAAACAAAACATTACACACTTACAAAGCACAGGGAAAGTTTTAATTGCAAAGCTACCTTAACTTAGATGCATTTTGAGTTTGTGGTGGGTGCTTCCACCTGAACTTCTAAGTCCTGGTACTCTAAGAAAAATTTCTGGGCAGTTGGTAAATATACAGCTGAGATGTCCAGCTGATGAGACATGGATCAGGGCATTTGAAAACACAGTTTTAAATAGTTAGGCTTACCTGATCTCTTATCAAATAGAGAAATAAGTTTTTCTTTTGTTAGGAGAGAGGGAAATTTCTAAGTAGGTGACTTGTGCCTTAGAAAATTGTTTCTTATTTTTGGAAACTTTGTATCCTTTTTGTTGGAGGTAGTTAAGGAGAGTGTTTTTGCAATAAGGCTTTGGAGGGACTGCAGATATGATTTTATTTATATACTGAAGCAGCTTACTGGGATGTAAATTTAGTGTTTGTGAATTAGAGGCTACACATTGTTAGGAATAGGGTAGGTTTGGGAAAGGAAGGAGTTAATAGTAAAACAACAGGAGACAGTAACTTGAGGAGTTTTTACCTTATTCATTTATCTTCTGGTTGCATGAGGCACACATGCTCTGAGCTTGTGCTGCACCCTCCTGTCTGGGAGAGGAGGGCTGGAGTGGGAGATGGGGGGAGAGGCACATGGATGGTGAGTGGACTGCATGCAGACAGGGTGAGGTGAGGAGGGGGCAGCAATGAGCCAAGAATGGAGGGGAAGGGGTTAAGGATGAGTGGCAGGGAGTGGAAAGGGTTAAGGGTGAGGGAAGGGGAGTAGAAGGGGTTGGAGAGGAATTAGGAGGGGAAGGTTTGCAAGGTTAAAGAAGCTGAAGCTGTTTAAAGGCTTTTCAGAGTTAACTTTTATAGAAAGTAAAGCAGAAGACTTAGGTTTTTCTGTGAAGGAGGAGGATTTGGTAGGAGGTGACAGAGTGGCACAAAGATAGCTGAGATTACAGAGTCCAGAAAGCTTGGGAATAAGGGGCTTCAGACCATTTGCCATTGCACCAGATAAAATTATTAAGTTCAGTGAGAATTTGCCAATCAAAAGTGCCATTCTGGCCAACATTTTTGTTGTTCTAAAGGATACTGCAGCCAAATTGTATTACAAAAGGGAATGAATATTTTAGCTTTTATTTCCCCTTCTAGTTGAAGTTTACTAAGACTGCAGATTAAACATCTGAGGGGAGTAGATTCAGGAGGAAATTCAGTTTTGGAGCCACTGAAAAGTGACTGTATATTACCCATGATTATTCAAGAAATTTGAGAGGTTTGAGGTTTGTTAGGGAACTTTGTTGGTCAGAGGCTTATGGAGATCACCTGTGGGAGACCCACACCGTTCCCCCACTCCTTTAGAGGCTTACTGTCTCCCTGAATGAGGCTGACATGAATTGGGGCTATGCTCATCAGAGGCTTACAGAGACCACCCATGGGAGACTCATGGCCCCCCTGCTCCTTTAGAAGCTTACAGTTTCCCTGTAGGGAACTTTGCTCATCAGAGGCTTCTGAAGATCCCTCATGAGACACCCACAGTCCCCCCACTCCTTTAAGGCTTACAGAGACCACCCAAAACATTGCTCAATTGAGACTAATGGCCCAGATCCACACAACCACCACCACAACAAAGAAAGCATCCCCAGTTTGCCATTCGGGTCAGGAAATGTGTGCAGTCTTTCACCCAAGGTGTCCCCCAGGTTTCTTTTACTGCTGCAATGGGGAAAGACACTCATGGAGTGTCATAGAGTTTTGACTGAGTGCTTAGGTTTTCCTAGGCTTATGAAGCCAGGTGCTGCATTAAAGCAAGCTGAGGCACCACATAGAGGTGGGCTGGGGTGTCCATCGAATGCTGAACAAAACTCTCAAGGGGGAATCTGGGCAGAAAGACATCACTTACCTACCTAGGACCAAATTAGTTGTAGATATTTGAGAGCTATGTGGGTGAACTGGCATCATATTAAGGAGGTCTGAGTTGAAGAACTCAAGCTCCTGAATGCATGGAAATCTGAATGGCTGTAGTTTGGGGAATGGAGTTGACTGGAAGGCTTCCCTTTTTCCCTGAGGGGCCAGTAAGATTTAAAACTCAGTTGAACCTCCATCCCAGGTCTTCAGTGCCATATATTAGGTCGGAGTCATTCAGAAATCCACACAATGCAGCAAGTCAAAGTTTAAGTATAAAGTTTAAGATTTATTAGAGGAAGAAAACAGGTGGGAGCCAGCAGAAAAGAAGAAAAAAGATAATGGCACCAGCTCTCTATCTGAGAGCAGCATTTTTTAATAAAAAAAGGAACCCATATTGCGAAGGGTGTCTGCTGTGGTGTTCTGTGCCTCAATTGTAGAGTTCTGAGACAATATTCCTTTTAGGAAAGCAGCTGCATTATCTAACTAGGGAGAGCAGGCCTTTTTGGTTGTTCATCTTATGGACCTATCTGACCTTGCCTTACCCAACTTTGAGGCACCACTGTGGCTGGAACAGCCTTGAACGGCTTTAAAAAGCCTTCATTTTTTAGTTTATGGGGCACTTGTTCTCTGTGAGATAAGCTGCAAGACCCCTGGGTTAGAAACTCCTTCTACATGTTAGTTCTTCTGGGATCTAACAGGGAGGTTAATGAATTTACTTGCAGAGTTGGGCTTAAAGAGAGAAAGGCCACATCTGAGCAACAAAAAAAGGTTTTCTGGAGGTACCTCTTAGGTAAAATTATAGGTAGGCTTAGCCTCCCTTTTTCAGCCATAAGTTTCACAAGGGCAAGTATTGAGATCTAAGACTTGAATTATTAAATATGGGGTTCCTAATCTCACATAGCATATATTCTGTCCTAGATATATAGTGTCTTGCATTATCTTCATTTTGCTGTGCAATCATCATAACTCTCAATTTTAAACAATTTGCAAAACACAAAACACCGAAAAGATCTTATCATCTCCTGATTATTCATTCCTAATATTAGTGTAGTACTGATAAGGCATTCCTATTAAATATAGTCTATAATATGCAGTGGTGTGCCAGTTTGAATGCATTGTGTCCCCCAAATGCCATTATCTTTGATGTAGTCTTGTGGGGCAGACATTTTGGTGCTGATTAGATTTGCTTGGAATGTGCCCCACCCAGCTGTGGATGATTACTCTGATGAGATATTCCCTTGGAGGCATGGCCCCACCAATTCAGGGTGGGTCTTGATCAGTGGAGCCATATAAATGAGCTGACTCAAAGAGAAGGAACTCAGTGCAGCTGTGAGTGACATTTTGAAGAGGAGCAAGCTTGCTAGAGAGGAACATCCTGGGAGAAAGCCATTTTGAAACCAGAACTTTGGAGCAGATGCCGGCCACGTGCCTTCCCAGCTAACAGAAGTTTTCTGGACACCATTGGCCATCCTCCAGTGAAGGTACCCAATTACTGATGTGTTACCTTGGACACTTTATGGCCTTAAGACTGTAACTGTATAGCCAAATAAACCCCCTTTTTATAAAAGCCAATCCATCTCTGGTGTTATGCATTCTGCAGCATTAGCAAACTAGAACAGATTTTTGTACCAGAGAAGTGGGGTGCTTTTGCTGCTGAGTCTGCAAATACCAAACATGTTGGAATGGCTTTTCAAATGGATAAGGGGAATATTCTGGAAGAATTGTGAGGAGCTTGATTGAAAAGCCCAAAACTGCTTTAAGGACACTGTTTATGGAAATATGGACTCTAAAGATATTTCTGATGAGGACTTGAGCAGAAATGATGAATGTGTTGTTGCAAACTGGAAGAAAGGCGATCCTTGTTTTAAAGTGGCAGAGAATTTGGCAAAATTGAGTCCTGGTGTTAGATGGAAGGAAGAATTTGAAAGTGACAACCTGGAATACTTAGCTGAGGAGATCTCCAGACTACATGTGGAGGATGTAACCTGGCTTCTTCTTGCAGCTTATAGTAAAATGCAAGTGGAGAGAGATAAACTTAGAACTGAACTCTTGGGTTCAAAGAAACCAGAAGCTGATGGCTTGGAAAATTATGAGCTTCCAGGAGGTGGAATCACAGAAGCTACAGCCCAACATGAGGATGTTACCAAACATGGAACCTGTTATGGTGCCCACGAGTTAAAGTACAGGACAGCCAAACAGAATTTAAAGAGCCTTTTATTAGCCAGCTAGCAGGCGGCTGCTGTCTCTCACTCCACACAGGGAGTTCAGCAAGCAGCCCCCACCTGTGTGCGCTGGTGCCTTATATAGACAGAAACTGTATCCTAGAAATGCAAGCAAGCAAGCTATTCTAACAGAAGCAGAGTTGGCAGTTTAGCTCTTGATCACAAAAAACAATTACACAAAGAGTTTCACTTGGAACTGGAGCAGTTATTGATCATACAAAACAATTTCACAAAAACAATTTCACAAAGAGTTTCACTTGGGACTGGAGCAGCTATTGATTATTAAAGGGTTACAAAAAGTTTCACTTGGACCTGGAGCAGTTATTGTTAAAAGGGTTACGCTTGGCTGATGCGTGCAACCACAGCTTTGCCTCCCCAAATGGTAAAGTTTTGATTTCTTTAACTGGTACAGGCCCAGTCTCACTCCCCTCTCCTCATGGCCTAATGCTGTTTACACAACACTGTTGCTTTGCAGATGTTTTGGGATTAAGGGAAAGGGACCTCAGTTCAGAACCCAGCCACCATTCCAGTACAAGCCAAGATTGGAGATGGAATTATCCAGAAAGGATTTGTGGAAAGTCCTATTGTCTGATGGCTTTGACCCCTGCATGCTTCATGTGAAGCCAACAGAATTTCTGCAAGATCTTTATAGATAGAGCCATTGCCAGTCTGGACTAGAGGAGACAGACAAGGAACAAATTAAAGGAAAAATTTCTTCAAAGACAGAGCCATGGAAGTTGAGGTCTGGAGTCAAGAGGTTTTGGGCTGGGAGAGTGGAGCAGCCCACATGCATGGAAAGAGTGAGCTTGCCCTGGAGGTCAAGGGTGGGCCTTCCACCTTGATGCTCAGGAAATGTTCTGCAACCCCAAGCCCCAAGGATGGTTGACCACATTCCCAAGGAATTGGGGAGAGCCTGGCTGACACCACACTGTTCTGAAGGGGTTGAGCATGTGCCCTGGAGATAGAAGGGAATCCAGGAGCTGCCCTGATGTTTGAGGAGGCTGGGGACAAGAAGGTGGTCTCCCCAATGTGTGGATATGTTGGAGCACTCACCTAAGCATTTGGAGAGGAAAGGGCTGCTGAAAAGGCCCTTCCGAAGGGTTAGACTCCCAATTTCTCAAGCCCCAAGGATATAACCTCATTCTCTAAATGATTCTCAGACTTTGAAATCTAATGGAGTTTGTCCTGCAGGTTTTAGGAACTGTTTTGGTCCTGTTAACCCTGTTTTCCTTACTCTTTCTCCTTATGGCAATGGGAATGTTTATCCTATGAATGTCCCTCCTTTGTATATTGGAAGCATATAACTTGTTCTAAGTCCACAGATCCAAAGCTAAAGGAGAATTATACCTTAGGACCCACCACGCCTGTAATTGATTTTGATAGGATCTTGTACTTAACTTTTGTTAGTGAAATGATATAAGTTTTTGTGATATTGTGATGGAATGAATGTATTTTGTATTTGGAAAGATAATGTCATTTTGGGGTCCAGGGGGTGGAATGTGCCAGTTTGAATGTATTGTGTCCCCCAAATGCCATTATCTTTGATGTAGTCTTGTGGGGCAGACATTTTGGTGCTGATTAGATTTGCTTGGAATGTGCCCTACCCAGCTGTGGGTGATGACTCTGATGAGATATTCCCTTGGAGGCATGGCCCCACCCATTCAGGGTGGGCCTTGATCAGTGGAGCCATATAAATGAGCTGACTCAAAGAGAAGGAACTCAGTGCAGCTGTGAGTGACATTCTGAAGAGGAGCAAGCTTGCTAGAGGGGAACATCCTGGGAGAAAGCCATTTTGAAACCAGACCTTTGGAGCAGATGCCAGCCACATGCCTTCCCAGCTAACAGAAGTTTTCCAGATTTTTTCATTGGCCATCCTCCAGTGAAGGTACCTGATTACTGATGTGTTACCTTGGACACTTTATGGCCTTAAGACTGTAACCATGTAGCCAAATATTCCCCCTTTTTATAAAAGCCAATCCATCTCTGGTGTTTTGCATTCCACAGCATTAGCGAACTAGAACAAGTGGGTAGTTTTTCCTTTAAATCAGTCTGTTGTTAGCTCTTTGCACCAGTGTCATACCTTAGAAGTATATAATGAAAATATTTATTTATATTTGTACTGCTGATATGTGGATGAATGCTTTTAACAACCACTATTGATCATGTTCACCCTCAATGCAGCACTGATATTTATATCCCATTAATGAACAATCATCACCCATGTCCATTCCCATATCTTTAAGTTCATCCTCAGTAACATGTCTGTACCTATTATGTAATCATTGCCCCTTTACTAGCTTCTATCTTTCTCTAGGTCCCCTATAGTCTACATTATATAACACTGATTTTACATTGTTCAGGGAGTTTATAGTAGTGGTAAAATGTAATATCTCTCCTATTGTGTCTGACCTATTTCACTCAACATTATGACTTCAAGGTTCATCCATGTTGTCATATGTTTCTGGACCTCATTCCTCTTTAAAACTACATAGTATTCCACCATATGCATATACCACATTTTGTTTATCCAATAGTCTGTTGAAGTACATTTGGGTTGTTTGCATCTCTTGGCAATTGTGAACAATGCTGCTATGAACATTGATGTGCAAACGTCTGTTCATGTCACTGCTTTCAGATCTTCTGGGTGTATACAGAGAAGTGAAATTGCCAGATCATAGGGTAACTCAATATCTAGTTTTCTGAGGAACCACCAAACTGTCTTCCACAGCAGCTACACCAATATACATTTTCACCAGTTTCTCTACAACCTCTCCAGCATTTGTAATTTCCTGTTTGTTTAATGGCCTCCATTCTTATTGGTGTGAGATGATATCTCATTGTGGTTTTGATTTGCATTTCCCTAATTGCTAGTGAAGATGAACAATTTTTCATATGTTTTTTGGCCATTTGTATTTCCTCTTCAGAGAAATATCTTTTCATATTTTTGCCCATTTATAACTGGGCTGTTCTGGTTTGCTAATGCTGCTGCTATGCAAAATACCAGAAATGGATTGGCTTTTATAAAGAGGATTTATTAAGTTACAAATTTACTGTTCTATAGCCATAAAAGTGTCCAAACTAAGAAATCAACAAGCGGGTACCTTCACTGAATAATGGTCATTGGTATCCAGAACACCTCTGTCAGCTGGGAAGGCATTTGGCTGGTGTTTCCTTGCTCCCACATTGCATTTCAAAATGGCATAATCCAAAAATGTCTCTGAGTCTCTCTTAGCTTCTCACGGCAAACTGTGGACTAGCATCTCTTATCTAAGCATCTCCAAATGTCTTTCTGTCAACATGTCCAAGCATCTCTAAGCATCAGTGTGTCTCTAATAAAGGACTACAGTAAACTAATATAGACCCATGATGAATAGGTGTGGCCACACCTCCATGGAAACAATTCAGAGTTATCATCTACAGTTGGGAGAGTCAGATCTTCATGGAAACAACCTAATACAAACATCCCACAAGATTAGATTAAAACAGATTTTGGAGGGATATAATTTATATAAACCATCACAGGCTGTTTGCACTATTGTCGTTGAGTTGTAAGATTTCTTTCTATATACTGGACGTCAGTCTCTTATCAGATAAATGGTTTCCAATATATTCTCCAATTGCATTGGCTGTCTTTTCACCTTTTTCACAAAGTCCTCTGAGGTCCAGAAGCTTTTGATTTTGAGGAGTTCCCATTTATCTTCTTTTTTTTTCATTGATTGTGCTTTGGATGTAAGGTCTAAGAAGCTGCCTCTTATACCAGGTCTTGACCTTATACCAGGTTTCTCTACCTTAGTTTCTAGAAGTTTTAAAGTACTGCATCTTAAATTGAGGTCTTTTATCCATTTTGAGTTAATTTGTGTATAGGGTATGATGTAGGCATCCTCCTTTATTCTTTGGGATATGGATATCCAGTACTCCCAGCCCCGTTTGTTGAAGAAACTATTCTGTCCAAGTTCAGTGGATTTGGGGCCCTTATAAAAAAATCTGTTGACCATAGACCTGGGGATCTATTTCCAAACTGTTGATTTGATTTCATTGATCAATATGTCTATCTTTGTGTCAGTACCATGCTGTGTGTATATATATGTATATATATATATACACATATATATATAAATTGATATTGTTCACATACCATACAACTATCCAAAGATCCAAAGCGTACAATCAATTGCCCATGGTACCATCATACAGCTGTGCATCCATCAACACAATTATTTTTTTGCAATTTTTAGAATATTTTCATTCTTCCAGAAAAGAAATAAAGACAAAAAATGGAAACTCAGATCCTCCCATACCCCTAACCATGCCCCCCTCCATTACTGATTCATAGTTTTGGTATAGTACATTTGTCACAGTTGATGAAAGAATGTTAAAATACTATTAACTGTAGTATATAGTTTGCAATAGGCATATATTTTTTCCTACATGCCTCTCTATTATTAACTTCTACAGATAGTGTCATACATTTGTTCTAGTCTTTGAGAGATTTCTTTTATTTGTATAGTTAATCACAGACATTGTCCACCACAAGATTCACACTGTTTTATACATTTCCATCTTTTAACCTCCAACTTGCCTTCTACTGACATGTGTGACTCTGAGCTTACCCTTTCCACCACATTCACACACCTCTCAGCACTGTTAGTTATTCTCTTTACATGCTGCCATCACCCCTGTCCATTTCCAAACATTCAAGTTCACCCTAGTTGAACATTCTGCTCATCATAAGCAACTGCTCCCCATTCTTTAGCCTCATTTTATATCCTGGTAACTTATATTTCATGTCTATGAGTTTGCATGTTATAACTAGTTCACATCAGTGAGACCCTGCAATGTTTGCCTTTATGTGTCTTATTTCACTCAGTATAGTGCCCTCAAGTTTTCTTCATCAACCCATTTCTTTCAAGATGGTTTTGTTCAAACACCATAATTCTGTCCTAAGTAAATAATCATTGGTTCCCTGTGTAGTCATGTATTTATGTATTCAGCACCATTGCCACTATCTATATAAGAACATCTCCATTTCTTCCACAAAGGTGGAGGAAGAGTCAAAGAAGGCTGAGGCAAAAGAAAAAGAAAAGAGTAAGAGAAAAAAACCAACCAAACAAAAAACCCAAAACTAGAAAGTGACAAAAGGAAAGATAACATTAACTTAAAGTAGAATAAAGACTCAGACAACATCATCAATGCCAGGCATCCCATGCACTTCCCCTATTCCCCACCCCATATGTATTTAACTTTGGTACATTGTCTTTGTTATATGAAAGGAAGCATAATACAGTGCTTCTGTTAATTATATTCTTTAGTTTGCATTGATTGTATTTCCCCCCCAATCCCACCCTATTTTAACACCTTGCAATGATGACATTTCATTTGTTCTACCTCATGTAAAAACATAGTTGTACCTTTTATTACAATCATTGAGCACCCTAGGTTTCCCTGAGATACACAGTCCCAGTCTTTATCATTCATCTTTTGTTCTTGTGTCCCACATTGCCCTAGCCTTCCTCTTTCAACCATATTCACAGTCATCTTGATTCAGTGTATGTACATTTCTGTGCACTATCTCCCAAAATTGTTTCCCAAACATCTCACTCCTGTCTTTTCCTTTCTGTCTGCAGTGTTTCCTTTAGTGTTTCCTGTAGAGCAGATATCTTGTTCACAAACTCTGTTATTGTCTGATTGCCAGAGAATCTTTTAAGCTCTCCCTCATATTTGAAGGATAGTTTTGCTGGATATAGGATTCTTGGTTTGTGGTTTTCCTCTTTCAGTATCTTAAATATATCATCCCACTTCCTTCTTGCCTCCATAGTTTCTATTGAGAAATCCACACATAGTCTTATCAAGATTCCTTTGTATGTGATAGATTTCTCTTCTGCTGCTTTCAGGATTCTCTTTATCTTTGACATTTGACTATCTGATTATTAACTGTCTTGGCATAGGCCTATTCAGATCTACTCTGTACTTCTTGGATCCATAATTTTATGTCTTTCATAAGAGATGGGAAATTTTCATTATGTCCTCTATTATTACTTCTGCCCCTTTTCCCTTCTCTTCTCCTTCTTGGACACCAATGACACATACATTCTTGTTCTTCATTTTGTCCTTAAGTTCACAGAGATGTTGCTCATATTTTTCCAACCTTTTCTCTATCTGTTCTTTTGTGTGTAGTCTTTCAGGTGCCTTGTTCTCCAGTTCCTGAGTGTTTTCTTCTGCCTCTTGAGATCTGCTATTGTATGTTCCCATTATGTCTTTCATCTCTTGTGTTGTGCCTTTCATTTCCATAGATTCTGCCAGTTGGTTTTTTGAACTTTCAGTTTCTACCTTATGTACACCAAGTGTTTTCGTTATATGGTTCAGCCCTTTTGCCATATCTTCCCTAAACTTTTTGAATTGACTTATTATTAGTTGTTCCAATTCCTGTATCTCACTTGAATTGTAAGTTTGTTCCCTTGACTGGGCCATAACTTCATTTTTCTTAGTTTAGGTTTTGGTTTTCTGTTGTCTAGGCATGGTTTCCTTGGTTATCTCAATTGGGTTTCCCCAGACCAGAACTGGTTCAGATCCCAGAAGGAAGAAATGTTCAGTATCCAGTTTCCCTGAGGGTGTGTCTTAGAAAATTGGTGCACCCCCCATCACTGTGCTTTTCTGCCCAGCAAGTGGCACCTGCCAGCTTCTAATTCTAGACTGGTGTAAGGAGGTGTGGTCTGTGGCTGTTTTCCACCAGGCTGTGGGGTCTTGTTCTGAATGGATGGCAGGTAGTAGAGCTGGGCCCCATCCCTTTCCTCTTAGAGAAGATAGACCTGCTAGAGAGAGGTCATTAGCATTTCAGTGGTCCCCCTCTGCCTGTGCTATCTCCACCCTTTTCTGGGTCAGAGCACTGGGAACTGAAAATGGCTGAGGCTTTCTTCTCTGAGGTAAAACAGGTACAGAAAGTCACCTTCAGGGCTAGTCCACAGTGACTCTCTGACTCTCCAAGGTCAGTTGTCACACAAAGCCTCTGTCTGCTTGTTGGGGATTTGTAGCTCATAGTGAGCAGCTCACACTTGCTAATTAAAACCCCATTTGGAACTCAGCTGATCTGTATTCACTTGCTGGGAGAGAGCTTCTCTAACACCATAAAGCTTTGCAGCTTGAGCTGTGGGGAGAGGGGTCTCATGGCTTGGATCTGCAGTTTTTACTTACAGGTTTTATCCTGTGATCTTGGACATTCCTTTGAATTCAGGTTGGTGTATGATGAGTGGACTGTCACGTTCGTTCCCCTGAAATTATTCCAGATTATTTACTAGTTGTTCCTGGTTTTATATTAGTTTTTCCATGGGGATTAACTAGATTCCACTCCTCTCTATGCCACCATCTTAGATCCTCCTCACCATACTCTTTTGCCTACTGTGGCCTTATAGTAGGCTTTAAAGGGAAGAAGTGTAAGTCCTCCTATTTTGTTCTTCATTTTTGGAATGTTTTTGGCAATTTGTGGTCACTTTCTTTTCCAAATAAATTTGATAACTAGCCTTTCCAAGCCTGCAAAATCAGTTGTTGGAAATTTGATTGGAATTGTGTTGAATCTGTAGATCAGTTTTGGACAGAATTGACTTCTTAATGATGTTTACCCATCCTATCCATGAACAGAGAGTTTCTGTCCATCTTTAGCTCCTCTTTGATTTCTTTCAGTAGAGCTTTGTAATTTTCTGTGTAGAGGTCTCTTAAATCCTTGGTTATGTTTATTCCTAGGTACTGGATTTTTTTATTTGCTATTGTGAATGGAATTTTTTCTTTAATATCTCTTCAGTTAGGTCATTTCTAGTGTATAGGAACATTACTGACTTTTGCTCCTTAATTGTTTATCCCATCATTTTGCTTAATTTGTTTATTAGCTCAAGTAATTGTATCATAGATTTGTGAGGATTTTCCAAATATATGAACATATAACCTGTAAATAATGGAAGTTTTACTTCCTCCTTTCTGGTCTGGATATCTTTTATTTCTTTGTCCTACCAAATTGGTCTGGTTAAAACTTCTAGCATAATGTTGAATAATAGTGGTGACAGCAGGCATCTTTGTCTTATTCCTGATCTTAGGGGTAAGGCTTTCAGTCCCTCACTGTTGAATATTATACTGGCTGTGGGTTTTTCATCTATGCCCTTTATCACATTGAGGAAGTTCCTTCAATTCATGCCTTTTGAAGTGATTTTATCAAAAAAGTATGCTATAATACTTTTTGAAATTTGCTCTTTAACTACTTTTTCAATTGCACTTGGAAACATCACTTTTGTATATAAATGTTATATTTGACAATAAAAATATATAATTTAAAAACTGGATTGTAGTGATGGTTGTGCAACTCTGTAAAAATCACTGAATTGTGTGAGTACACTAGGTGAGTTTATGACATGTAAATTATACTTCAATAAAGCTGATTTTTAAAAATAAAAGTATGAGATGATCTATTTGATTGATGACTTGATTTTTCTATGATCTATTGAGATGATCATTTGATTTTTCCCTTTCAATTTATTAATGTGTGGTATTACATTGATTGATTTTCTTATGTTGAAACATCCTTGCATCCTGGAATGAACCCCACTTGGTCAAGGTGTATGATTCTTTTAATGTGTCTTTGGATTTAATTTACAAGTATTTTGTTGAGAATTTTTGTATCTATATTTCATTAGGGAGATTGGCCTGAAGTTTACCTTTCTTGAAGCATCTTTTTCTGTTTTTGGTATTAGAGTGATGTTAGTTTCATAAAATGAGTTAGGCAGTATTTCTTTTTCTTCAATTGTTTCAAAAGAGTTTAAGCCAGAATGTTGTGAGCTCTTTTGGAAAGTTTGGTTAAATTCCCCTGTGAAGCCATCTGGCCCTGGGCTTTTATTTGTAGGAACATTTTGATGACTGATTGGATCTCTTTACTCTTAATTAGTTTGCTGAGGTCTTCTAATTCTTCTCTGGTCATTCTAGGCTGTACATGTGTTCCCAGGAAATTATCCATTTCCTCTAAGTATTTTGTTTGTTGGTATACAGTTGTTCATAGTATCCTCTTTTGATGTTTTCAAAAAAATGCCCCCCCCTTCAAACTTGTGATTTTATTTTGGTCGTCCCTTGTTTTTTTACTTTGTCAGTCTAGCTAAGAGTATGTCAATCTTGTTGGTCTTATCAAAGAGACAACTTTTGGTTTTATTTATTTATTTATTTATTTTATTTTTTCTTCTCTGTATCATTTATTTCTGATTTAATTCTTATTTCTTTTCTTCCACTTGCTTTAAGATTAGTTTGCTGATCATTTTCTTGCTTCTTCAGTTGTTCACTTAGGTCTTTGATTTTCTCTCTTTCTTTCTCTTTAATGTGTGCACTTTGAGCTATAAATTTCCCCCTAAGCACTGCCTTTACTGCATCCCATAGGTTTGATATGTTGTGTTCTCATTTTCATTCTTCTCTAGATATTTATCAGTTTCTCTTGCAATTTCTTCTTGACCCACTGATTGTTTAGAAGTATGTTGTTTAACCCCCATATATTTGTGAATATTCTGGCTCTTTGGTGGTTATTGAATTCTAGTTGTATTCCATTATGGTCAGAGAATGTGCTTTGAATAATTTCAATGTTTTAAATTTATTGAGGCTTGTTTTATGCCCCAGCATATGAAGTATCCTGGAGAATGAGCACTAGAGAATAATGTATGTCCTGCTAATTTGGGTTGTATTGCTCTATGTTTGTCTATTAACTCTAATTCATTTATCAAATTGTTTAGGTTCTCAGTTTCCTTATTGGCTCTCTGTCTGGTTGTTCTGTCTGTAAATAGTAGTGATGTATTGAAGTCTTCCACTCTTATTATTATAGTAACATCTATTGCTTGATTCAGTTTTACCAAAGTTTGTCTCATGTACTTTTCAGCACCTTGATTGGGTGCATAAACATTTATGATTGTTTCCTCTTTCTGAATTGTCCCTTTTATTGATATATAGTGTCCTTCTTTATCTCATGACATCTTAGCTTTTAAAGTCTATTCGTCCAATATTAGTATTGCTACACCTGCTTGCTTTTGGCTGAAGCTTGCATGGAATGTTTTTATTTCCATCCTTTCACTTTCAATATCTTTGTTTTGCTGGCTCTGAGTCTCCTGTAAATAGCATATTGATGTTTCATACATTTTAATCCATATCTTTTAATTGGGAAATGTAATTCATTCACATTCAATGTTATTACTCTGAAAGCAGTTCTTGAATCAACCATCTCTTCCATTGGTTTTTATTCATCAGATCTGCTCCCCCATCTTTTTTTCCCTTTAAGTTACCCTTACTAATACTCTTCCATTTTGTGCCCTTCTCCAGATATCTCTCTCCATTCTTTTTTTTCTCAACCAGTAAAACTTGTTTTAATATTTATTGCAGGGAAGGTCTTTTGTTAACAAATTCTCTCAACATTTCTTTGTCTGTGAAAATTTTAAACTCTCCCTCAATTTTGAAGGAGAGTTTTTCTGGATAAATAATTCTTGGCTGGTAATTTTTCTCTTCCAGAATCTTAAATATGATAAACCTTTGTCTTCTTACTTCCATAATGCCTGCTGAGTAGTCAGTGCTTAGTCTTATGTGGTTTCTTTTGTATGTGGTGAATCACTTCTCTCTTGCTGCTTTCAAGAGGTTCTCCTTCTCTTCAGCATTTGACAATCTGATTAGTGTATATCTAGAAGTAGTTTTATTTGGATGTCTTCTATTTGATGTTGTTTGGAATCTTTGATTTGCATATGTATCTTGTTTTGAAGGGTTGGGAAGTTTTCCCCAGCTATTGTTTCAAATACACTTCCTAGCCCTTTTATCTTCTTGTCTCCTTCTGGGACACCAATGATTCTTTTGTTTTTCCCTAGGTTTAGGGTTAGGGTTAGGGTTAGGTTTGTGCACTTCTTGTCCTTCATTTCCTGGAAATCAATTTCAATTTTTTTTAACCATTTCTTCTTTGTGCATTTGCATTCAATTGCCATGCCCTTTAGTTCACGTATTCTTTCTTCTACCTCTTCAAATCTGTTGTTGTGTCTGTAGTATATTTTAATTTGATCAACACTATCTTTTACTTCCATAAAATCTATTTTTATTTTCTCTTTCAAATTCTTTATACTCCTCTGGAGTCTTCTTGATATCCTTTGTGTCCTTAGACAACTCATTGAATTGGTTTTGGAGATTTCTGTTAATTTCTTTCAATAATTGCTCCTAGTTCTGTGTCTCCTCCTGCTTTTTATTTGCTGGTTTGGCTTGTCCATATCTTCTTGTTTCTTCATGTCCTTTATGATTTCTGTTGTTGGCTTTAGAGCATGTGCTTATCTTGATAAGGTTATTTTGGATATGCAGGATTATTTGAACTTTTATCTATAATTTTGTAGATCTCCAGCTTTGTGGAATGCAGTTTCCCTGTCCTACCAGCAGATGGCACTCTTGAGCCACCTCTTATTCTCAAGCCAACTCATTCTCAATATCACCTGTGCACTAAGTGGGTCTAAACTGGTTGGAAATCCAATCACTGCACCATTTCTCCATGTGCACTGGAGACTGCCAGCTCTGTGACATAATGGGCATGGTGCCTCAACCCCTGCTGCACCCACCAACACATCACCTGCCTCTCCCTGGGGAGGACCCAGGACAGTATCACATACATCTTGAAGGACCTGTGGACATTGTTGTATGTATGATCCTTCCTCATTACATTTTAAGTGCCACATTGTTATTCTAAAACACATCCAAATGACAGGAGAAGCCCAGAGATGTCTTGTCATGCCTACTTTAACCTGAGGACTTGCTTTCAAATTCCCAATGGAAACTGCCACCTACCAGGGGCAGAGAAGTTGTGAGGCCCATTGTCATGCACACCTTGATTCAAGGCATCCTTGCCAGACCTAGTGTATGTAGTCCCTTGCAGAAAGTGTGTTTTGATCCCCTTTCTGGCCTTCAGTACCTCTGAATCCAACTAAGATGCTTGATGTCACACAGATACCCCAAATCCTATAGATAGTAGGGGTGGCTAGGGTGCAGCCCTGCCCAGGCTTCCTAGATGTGGAAGTCATGGGAAGGATTCAGTGCCAGAGGAAAGAGTGGTGGGGTTCCATCCTCCTGCAAGGAGGCAATCACAGGCAAGGTGGGTCAAGTGGACAGCTTTGCCCAACCCATCAACACTGGACCTTTTTCTGGGAAACCTGAGAGGACTGGCAGTGGGCAGGCAACTGGCCTGGTTCTCTGACTTTCCCCCAAATGTGGGGTGGCAGCTGAGATCTCCATGTTTCCTTGCCACCTCCCTTCATCCAATGGATGGGCTCTCTGTCTTTGTGTAGCCTCCACATCTTGGAACTCATTCACCAATATTCCTCAGCTCTGACCTCAGACCACACTATCCCAAAGATGTCAGAACCTCTTACTCACCCTGGCCCATGGAATCTCTTCTTACTTCAGAAATCTTACTTGAATGGACTTTGGGCTTGGGCAAATTCCTTATTCCCCCAGTCCTCCAGAGTGAGGTATTTGTTGCCATATTGTGAAAAGGATGCTTTCCACTCCCAGAGCACACATGATTTAAAGGTTATATCTGAACCCCTCCCCATATGTTCACCCATGCCCATGCATGGTGGACTTCGGGGGCATGATCCTCCAGTCATCTTCCAAGACACCCGATGAGGTTAGCAACTGGACTTGGGACCTCAAGCAGGTGTACAGGTGGTCCATGCCACAGCCACCCTCACAGCTTGTGTTCAGTATTCTGATGACCCTCTCAGAATAGGTTAACTCCCTCTTGGAGGGCTTGGATTTCTTGCTGGTAAATTCCTGGGAATCCCAGTTTTTCCCCACAGGCCCACACTGGGTGTCCGTGGGTGTCTGTCTGCTAGGTGAATATCCCTCAGACTTTCCAACTACACTTCTGAAGCCCTGCCTTGAGGGAACAGAAATCTCACCCTCCACATGCCTCCCCTGCCATTGAGAAGTGTGTTTAGCTCCAGGCACTCTGTGGACCCCACAGCACATGGCCTCTTTCACAACCTAGTGGACATATAGTAGATCTTCCCTATGGGCCAAACCCTGTCCTGATCCCATCTCTTGCCATGGTTTCTGTGCTCTCAGGAGCTAGCAATGTGTCTGAGCCATCTGAGGTTGTGGGAGGAGGTGTCTCCTGTGAGACCCACATCCCCTCAGGTGCTGATCCATGGGTGGTACTCCAGAAATGCCTGTCATCCTCTTGAGAATAGTCATTGTGGCTGTGGAGTTGTCCATGCAAGGTATTGCAGGTTCATCCTCATCACAGTTTCCTTGGATGGAACAGAAATTTTTCTAATTCTCCTGAAGTCCCAGAGACATCACTCAAGGGTCCCTGGGACTTCATTGAAGAGCATGACTACCTGCACCAGGATCCTTGCTATTGCTCCATTAATATCACTGAAATCCTCCAGTTCAATTGTGAAGGCACAGATGGAAAATGGCTGGCTGGAAGGCTTTTGTGCAATGGAGTTCCATTATCTGACCCCAATACTTTCTCTCCCCTCTGTTCCATGAGGCTCAGGATTAGGTCACTAACTAGTGACTCTGCACCCAACTACACAGCAGTGGCCAGGATTAGCTACATATTCCATCTGCCTCGAGTTCCCCAGGGTAACTTCCAGTTTGTCTGAGCCTCTGTGAGAGATTCCAAGTCCAGTACGATGGACAGAACAAGGTCCCATTGCCCAGGGAACTTCCAGGCCATGCTTTCCCCTGATCCTTTCTCAGCCATCCTCAGTGGGACAAGGTGGTCCCAGGGGTAACCAAAATTCTTTTCCCAGCTGTCATTGGGCAGCTGGAATGTGGCCTTGCTGACCCAACAGGTCAGGATTCCCTGACAATATGGCCTTGGGGGCATATTCCTGATTGGAGCTGAAAGAAGACATAAATATTTTCAGAAGGGCCCAGAAACCACCAGATCCTATACAGCAATGGCAGGAAAAGTGATCTCAAAGCTCAGTTGCCCTTCTTCCATCAGAGCATGCCTGTCTTCCAGCTCCATCTATCAGACATGTTGTATATCATCTTCAAATTCAACAGGATGTTCTAAATGAAAGCTTCATTTGGAAGAGATGTTGGACTACATTGGTAGACCTGTTATATTTTCAAGGATGTGGGACAGATGGCCAGATTCCAGTGTATACATATAGAGGTAGGGGGAGGGTTAGGATTAGGGAGAAGGTTATGTTTAAGTTTATAGTTAGAAAAATAAGGATAGGGCTAAGGTTACGGTGATGGTTCTCTAAGTCAAATTCTTCTGGGACCCACACCCATATGACCTGTCTCTTGAAATTGTTCCTCTGACATTGGATGCAGGAACCAGGTCTGTGGGCATTGAGGAAGGGATCTTGTAAGCAAATTAGATTGCTCACCAGGTAAACAGAAGAGACTCCTAAAATTTTCAGTCACACTTTCAATTTTCTAGGGGTGGGTATTCTAAAGCCATTTTCAAGGCCATTTTGTCACCTAAGGGCCTATGATATATCACAAAACTTTCTCATTGTCCTGTTAACTAATGGAAACCACTGGAGTCTGACTTGCAGGTC
Organism: Choloepus didactylus; assembly: GCF_015220235.1. Classification (NCBI taxonomy): domain Eukaryota; kingdom Metazoa; phylum Chordata; class Mammalia; order Pilosa; family Megalonychidae; genus Choloepus; species Choloepus didactylus. The sequence goes on from NW_023637581.1 coordinate 368,645, forward strand.
TGGAGATCTGGACATTGTTGCTTCTTAGTTGTAAGAATATCTTGAGAATTTTTCAAATTCCTTAAGGAACCAGCACACCTGGGAGATTCAGGGAAGTTGTCCAGTGTACTTGAAGGGAATCCCAGGGACTCCTCAGTGGACAAGCCTCTAGATAATTTTCAAAGTCCTCTCAGTGACCTTGACTAAACCCAACAAATAAGGGAGGCTGGTGGAGGCCTTTCAATGCCCCAGCCTCTGAAAAACTGCAGAAGACCCCTCAGACAACCAGCATCACTGGTGTCTGTCAAGGAGGCCTTGGTGGGTGTAACTCCGCATCAGTAGCTATCCCTGTCAGGATCTGGTGTTTTCTGGGCCCTTCTGAAAATATTTATAAGTCTCCTTTCAGCTTCAATCAGGAATGTGCCCCCAAGAAGGGTGTGAGGTGAAGAGTTGTGGCCAAAAAACTGGGGCCAAGGCCACTCTAGGATTTGGGTGCTGTGTGGAAGTTCAGGGGCCCACTTGGATGCCCTGGGTAGTCTCAGTCTTCCTGGGCCCCACAGGAATGGGACCTCATGTTGAATTCCCATGGACATGCCCTTGCTGGCTTGGCCTTGAAACTGGTGGCCCACATCTCAGGCCCAGTTAATGAGCACTGAGCTACACATCTTTTATTTAATCAGGGAGCTGTTCTACAGCTTTTGATTTATATTTTGTTTGCAGCTTTTATCAGAACTTCCCAGAGTGGAGACTTGCATCCAAACATCCAGAGCTGAAGTCCCATAATGGCAGCCAATCATGAGAGTATATCTTCTCCTCTTGGAGGATCAACACCAGCCAAAAAACTCAAAGTGCTTCTTTATGGTGCCAGACACACTTCTTCATTTTCTTTTTCTGTTGAGAGAACAAATGCTTCTTCACAGAGGAATAGAAAGATATATTAAACACTCTCCTCAGGGAAATTCTGAGTCATCCTCCTGGGGTGATTGTTTTGTGAGAAGATCAAGGAAGATAAGGATGCTGTCATACAAACAAGAAGAATTCGGACCACAGATTGCAGTCAGCAGAGGGGCTCTACCTCCCAGAGCAGCCTTCTCTTCCCTGAGACCCTGCAAAACAGACCTCCTCTGGATAAAAACAGATGCTCTTTGGATCAGCTACTGCCAGGCTCCTCTGCCCATCCTGGACTTGATCCCTTCAGGGCAGTCCATTTCCCAGAACACAGAATGAGGCCATGTCTGTTTTGGACAGGTGGCAGAAAAATATGTGATCACCAGGGAATGTGTATTCCACCTCCTTCAACAATGCAACAAACATGAATGTGCCAGGGCTGGTGCTGATTGTAGAGACCATGAACCAGAACACAAAATATCTCTCCCAAATGCTGGGTGAGTAAATAATGGGAAAAGGGTGGAGAGGATTTAATTCCAAGTTTCAGTCATTCAAGGGTGTGTCCTGGAAGTTGTTGGAAATGTCAACCTGAAGGAAAAATGACATCATTCATTTCACACTGTGCATTCTTGGAAATTGCTTCAGCAGATAACAAAGATATACCCAGATGGACAATAGATAGATTAAGCATTCATTGGTTTGGCTGTCTGTTGCAGTGTGTTTGCAGTCCTGTATGTGGGAAGGCATGTATAACTGTGTGGGAACAGATTTATAAGCATGCAAGGATTTGCCTGATACACACATGTGAAGGCATGAAAGCCTACCCCAGTGCATTCATGCACATATATATTTATATATATAGTATGTCTTAGGGTGTGGTGTGGAAAAGCCCTTTTCTGATCCAGGGTCCACTTTGCTTGGGATGTTATTTTAGAGAGTCTGCTCAAGCATTTAAATTTCCTCCACCTTTCTTCTTTTGTGAATTTGATGCATGTTATTATATTGAGACTCTTAGATGGAAATTCTCCATTTTAAACTATGCAAGAATTCTTTGTGACATTTAAATTATCCTTTACTCATCAACTTAAAATATTTTATATGGGACCCATATTTTCATATACTTTGCATACAAAATGAATTCTCTTTTCAAAAAGCTGATTTATTGAGATATATTCATAAAATCCATTGAAAATATACAATCACTGTCTTTTAGTATAATCACAGAGTTGTGCATTCAACACCACAATCAATTTTAGAACATTTTCCATGCTCCAAAAAGAGAAACCCCATTCCCTTTAGCAGTTACCTCTCAATCCTTCTACCCTTCCCTAGTCCTACATAACCACTGATCTAATTCTTTCTCTATAGATATCTTTATATTTGCATTTTATACAAATGAAATCATACCATAAGTAGTACTTTGTGTCTAGTTTCTTTCACTTTGAATAATAGGTTTTTAAAATAACTATTAATATTTTTCTTTTAATTAGACAAGTAGATTTACATAATAGTCATTTAAAACTAAAACATTCCCATATACCTCCTATTGTTGACACTTTGGATTTGTGTAGTACCTTTGTTACAAATGATGAAAGATTGATATACTTCTGTTAACTATTGTCCATAGTTTGCATTAGGTGTATTTTTCCCATATAATATTCTATTATTAACATTTTTGCAATTGAGATGAATATTTGATATAATTCATGAAAGAACATTCTTATATTTGTAATTTTAACCGCAGTCATAATCCACAACAGGGTTCACTGAGTTATAGATTCCCATGTTTTATCCTCTAACTTTCCCTCTACTGTCATATATGACCCACAATTCCCCCCTTTAATCACATTCACAAACATAATTCAACACTGTTAATTATGAACACAATAATGTATTACCATCATCACAATCCATTTCCAAACATTTATGATCAACCTAAATAAAAATTTGGCACAAATTAAGCTCCCCATTCTCTACCCCCATTTGATCCCCCTAGGGTCCTACATTTTAGATTCCAAATCTATGAGCTTGCTCATTATAGTTAATTCACATTAGTGATACTATAGAGTATTTTTCTTTTTGTGTCTGGCTTATTTCACTCAACATAATGTCCTCAAGGTTCATCTAAGTTGTCACATTCATCAGGATGTCATTCCTTCTTACAGCTGAATACTTTCCATCACATTTTGTTTATCCATTCTTCAGTTGATGGACGTGGGTTGTTTCCATCTTTTGGCAACTGTGAATAATGACCCTATGAACATTCATTTGCAAATGTATGTTTGGGTCCCTGTTTTCAATTCTTCTGTGTATAGACCCAGTAACAGGTTTGCCAGATCACATGTGAATTCTATACTTAGCTTTCTGGGGAACTGCCAAACCATCTTCCACAGTGGCTGCACCATTTTTTATTACCATCAGCAGTGAATAAGTGTTCCTTTTTTTCTACATTTTCTCCAATACTTGTGATTTTCTGTTTGTTTAAAAGTGCCCATTCTAGTAGGTGTGAAATGAGAGCTCATTGTAGTTTTGATTTGCATTTCCTTGATAGTGATGTTGAACATCTTTTCATGTGTGTTTTGACCATTTGTATTTCTTCTTTGGAGAAATGTCTATTTAAGGCTTTTACAAATTTTTAATTGGGTTGTTTGCCTATTTTTTGTTGGGTTGTTGGATTCCTTTATATATTCTGGATATTAAATCCTTAACAAAATATGTGATTTCCAAATATCATCTCCCTTTGACTAGTCTGCCATTTCACTTTCTTGACAAGGTCCTTTGAAGCAGGAAAGTTTCTAATTTTGAAGAGGTCCCATTTATCTATTTTTCCTTTTGTTGTTTGTGCTTTGGGTATAAAAGCTAAAAAACTATTGTCTAAAACAAGATCTAGAAGATTCTGCCTGTTTTTTAATAAGAATTTTGATTATTATGTTTAGGTCTTTGACAAATTTTCAGTAGATTTTTGTGTATGGTGTGAGTTAGAGAGCCACCTTCATTCTTTTGCATATGTATATCCACTTTTCCCAGGATAATTTGTTAAAGTGACAATTCTTCCTCATTGAGAGGACTTGGCACTCATCAAAATTCAGTTGGCCAAATTAAGTGGGGCAAGATGGCAGCATAGGGAGGTGTGGAATTTAGTTGGTCCCCTAAAGCAACTAGCAAATAGCCAGAAACAATGAAAAATAGTTTGGAACAACTGATGGGGGGACATCTGTGATTGGACATCATACACCAGACAGGAATGGGTTGAATGCCTGAGACTGCAGAATAGAACTAGAAATCTTATACTGAATACAGCCTTGTCCTGAGACCTGGGTCCATCTGGTTTAGAAAATCTGATTGGGGTAATCAAGGAAACCAGATGCCTAGAAAACAAAATATACAGATCACACTAGGAAGAGTGAAGATATGGCCCAAAGGAACAACTTACACTTCAACTGAGACACAGGAATTAAAATAGCTGATAATTAATCAAACAAATCTCCTAAATCAATTCAAAAATCAAATCATGAGTTGAAGGAAGATATGGCAAAATAGATGAAGGATATAAAGAAGAAATTGGGAAATATAAGGAAGAACATGAAAGTTTGAAAAAATAATTGGCAGCATATATGGGAATGAAAGTCACAACAGAAGAGATGAAAAACACAATGGAAATATACAACAGCAGATTTGAAGAGGCAGAAGATATAATTCATGAACTGGAGAACAGGATATCTGAAATCCTACACACGAAAGGACAGATAGGGAAAAGAATGGAAAAATATGAGAATGGTCTCATGGAACCGAATGACAACATGAAGCACATGAATATATATGTTCCAGATGTCCCAGAAGGAGAACAGAAGGGAAAGGGGCAGAAACAATAATGGAGGAAATAATCACTTAAAATTTTCCATATGTTATGAAAGGCATAAAATTACAGATACAAGAAGTGTAGTGTATGCCAGACCAAATAGATCTGAGTATAGGGAAACCAAAACACTTAATGATCAGATTATCAAATGTCAAAGACAAAGACAGAATTATGAATGCAGCAAGATAAAAGCAATCCATCACATAGAAATGAAGCTTAATAAGGCTGTGTGGATTTCTCAGAAACTATGGAGGTGAGAAGGCAATGATATGATATATTTAAGATACTGAAAGAGAAAAACAGCCAACCAAGAATTCTATATCTGACAAAGCTGTCCTTCAAAACTGAAGGAGAGTTTAAAATATTTTCAGACAGACACAGAGAGTTTGTGAACAAGAGATCTGCTCTATGAGAAATCCTAAAGGGAGCACTGCAGGCAGATAGGAAAAGACAGGAGAGAGAGGTTTGGAGAATAGTGTAGAAATGAAGACTATAGTAAGGGTAAAAAGAGAGAGAGAGGAAAAATAAAAATAAAATGATATATGACATAAAATCCAAAAGACAAAATGGTAGAAATTAAACTTTACATTGAATGAAATTAGCCAGAAACAAATGGGCAGATACTGTATGGTCTCACTAATATGTGATAACAATGAGCAAAATTTGAGAGTTGTGAATGCAGGTTATCAGTAAAGAAAAAGAGGATAGAGAGCAGGCATTTGATGTTGAATGACTACAGAATGTTCAACAGTATTGATTGTATAGATCCAGAAATTAAATGGACAGTGTAATATTGTGTGATGATAACACAATATTGCTAGTACTCTGAACAAACATAGTGTGAGAACTGTTGAAAGAGGAAGGCTAAGGGCAGGATGACACCAGAAGGAAAGAGAAAATAAAGACTGGGATTGTATAACTTAGTGAAACCTAGAATGGTCAATGATGGTGATTAAATGTCCAAATATAAGAATGTTTTTAAATGAGGGAGAACAAATGAATGTCAACATTGGAAGGTGGTGAATATTGGATGGTATAAGGGAAAATACAATGAATGCAAACTAGAGTCCATAGTTAACAGTAACATTGTAAGATGCTTCCATTAACTGTAACAAAGTCAATATACCAAAGCTAAATATCTATAAGAGGGGGATGTAAGTGAGTGATATGGAATTCTTGGTGATGATGTTGTCTGACCTTTTAGTTGTATTTCACTTTTATGTGTCTTCTAAATTTTGTATTTTTATACTTCATTTTTTTCTCCTTTTCCTCTTTCTTTGAGGAAAAGCTGGAAATATCTTCATATAGATTGTGGTGGTGAATGCATAATTATGTGATTTTACTGGGAATCACTGATTGTTTACTTAGGATGGATTGCACATTCTGTGAATAAAACTGCTAAAAAATAAACAGAGGAATAAAAGTGCTGCAAAAAAATTCATTTGGCCATAGATGTGAGGACTTATTTCTGAACATGCAATTCAATTCCATTGGTCTATACGTCAATCCTTTTGCTACTACTGTGCTGTTTTTATTTCAGAAGCTTTGAAATAAGTTTTAAAATAGTGAAGGATAGGTTCTCCAACTTTTCTTCTTTTTCAAGATGACTTTGACAGTTCAGGGACCCATACACTTCCTTGAAAGTTTGACAATTGGCTTTTCCATTTTTGCAAAGAAAATGGTTGCAATTTTCATTGGGATTTTGTTGAATGTATAAAACACATTGGGTACAATTGACATTTTAACACTATTTAGTACTCCAATCCATGAACACAGAATATCCTGCCATTTATTTAGGTTTTCTGTAATTTCTTTTAACAATTTTTAATAGGTTTTTGTGTACAAGTCCTCTTACAACCTTGCTTAATTTTTCCCCAGATATTTGATTCTTTTAGTTGTTCTGTAAATGGATTTTTTCCTTGACTTCCTCTTCAGATTATTCATTACTGGTGTGTAAAACTCTACTGATTTTTGGGTGTTAAACTTGTACCAGCCACTTGGCTGAATTTCTTTATGAGATCAAGGAACTTTGTTGTGGATGATTCAGGATTTGTTATATACAGGATCATTTCATGTGGAAATAGGGAGTTTTATTTCTGCCTTTCCAATTTTGTTACCTCTCATTTATAATTTTTGCCTAATTGCTCTGGCAAGAACTTCCAGTATAGTGGGGACAATAAACATTAATGGAAAGTTTTAGTCTTTCTCCATTGAGTATGATGCTATCTGTGGGTTTTTCATACATACACTTTGTCATGTTGAGGAAGTTTCCTTCTATTCCCAGGTTTCTAAGGTATTTTTCAAGAAGTGATGTTGGATTTTGTCAAATGCATTTTCTTCATAAGCTTAAAGGATCACATGCTTTCCCCATTATTCTATTAATTTGGTTTATTACAATAGTTTATTTTCTTATGTTGCACCAATCTTGCATACCCAGGATAAATCTTCTTGATCATGATGCATAATTCTTTTCATGTGCTGCTGGTTTTAATTTGGCTAATATTTTTATTCCTCATTTTTTGATTGAGATATATTCACAAACAATACAATGATCCAAAGTGTACAATCAGTTGTTCACAGTACCATCATACAGTTGCGCATTCATCATTACAACATTGAACATTTTCATTATTCCAAAAAAAAAATTAAAATGAGAATAAAAATTAAAGTAAAAAAGAATGCCCAAAACATCCTATCCAACATCCCCCCATATTATCCATTTAATATTTGTCCACATTTTTCTACTCATATGTCCATATGCTGGATAAAGGGAGTGTGAGCCACAAGGATTTCACAATCACATTGTCACTCTGTGTAAGCTATATAGTTATACAATCATCTTCAAGAATCAAGCCTACTGGATTGCAACTCAGAAGTTTCAGGTAGTTCATCCTACCTATTCCAATACACTAAAAACTACAGATGAATATCTACATAATGCATAAAATAACCTCCAGAATGACCTCTCAATGCCATTTGAAATCTCTCAGCCACTGAAACTTTATTTTGTTTCAGTTCTCTTCTCCCTTTTGGTCAAGAAGCCTTTCTCAATCCCAAAATGCCAGGACCAGCCTCATCTCCAGGAGATATGTCCCACATTTCCAGGGAGTTTTACACCCCTGGGAGTGTAAAACTCCCAGTGAGTTTACCTGCAGGTTTCGCTTAGAGAAAGAGGCCACATCTGAACAGCAAAAGAAGTTTTCTTGGGGTGATCCTTAGGCACATTTATGAGGTTTGGGTGGTATTTTTAGAGTATTTTTATATTTGTATTCATAAGAGATATTGGCCTACAATTATCTTTTCTTGTGGTATCTTTATCAGGCTTTGGTGTTAGTGTGATGTCCTGATAGAATGATTTAGGGAATATTTTCTTTCCACATTTTGGGAAGAGTTTGAGCAGGACTGGTATACATTCTTCTTGAAATATTTGGTTAAATCACCAAGGAAGCCATCTGGTCCCAGGCTTTAATTAGTTGGAAGGTGTTTGATGACTGGTTCAACCTCTACCAGTTATTGGTCTGTTGAGAGCTTCTATTTCTTCTTGAGCCAGTATTGGTAGTTTGTGTTTCTCTAGGAATTTTTCCATTTCATCTAGGTTATCTAATTTTTGGTGTGCATTTTTTCATATTACCTCTTATAATCCTTCTTAATTCTTTGGGGTGTGTAGTAATGTCCCATGTTTTATTTCTCATTTAATTATTTGTTTCCTTTCACTTTTTTTTTTGCCAGTCTATCTAAAGGTTTGTCCATTTTATTCAACTTTTCAGAGAAATAGCTTTTGGTTTTGTTGATTCTATCTATCATTTTAAATTTCCTATTTAATTTATCTTTTCTGTAATCTTTTTATTTCCTTCCTTCTGCTTACTTTCAGTTTAGTTTGTTCTTTTTTCTGGATCCTTCTGTCATAAGGTTAGCTTTCTGATCAAGGTTTTCCTTCTTTTTTAATGTAAGCATTTAGAGCTATAAATTTCTCACTCAGCACTGTCTTTGTTGCATCTTATAATGCACATATTGGTACACTTGATGGTGTCCCAAAGGTCTCTTAGGTTCTGTTTGCATTTTTATGCTTTTTACTTCCTGTTCCTCATCCTAAATCATTCCAATTGTTTTGCCTTCCTGTTCACTGATTCTTTCCTCTTCCAGCCCAAATCTGTTGTTGAAACTCTATAGGGAATTTTTCACTTCAGTTTATATGGTATGTGACTCCAGGATTTATGTTTGGTTCCTTTTTAAAATTTTTCTTTTTATTGAGATTCTCATATTGTTCACTCATCATTTTCTTGATATCTGTTAGTTCTTTCTTCTTATTTCCTTGATCCCCTTAAGCATATTTAGGATCATTTTTTAAAAAGACTTTTCTTGTCTGTCCAAGTCTGGTCTTCTTGGTTGAAGGGTTCTTGATTTTTATGTTTCCTTTGGATGGGTCATCATTCCCTGTTTATTTCACTTGTAAGTTTTGTCACACGATGTACAGTTTAATACTTTCAAGTGTTAACTCTGGGATTTAGTTTCTGGGCTGTCTTTTCCTTATCTTTATTTCCAGCTAGTGATACACTGAGATTTCCATGAGTGCCAAGAGGTAATAAAGTCAAATCACTGCAGACAAACTAAGAAAAACCACCTCCCAGAGTCTTTGAAAATTACTCTGCTTTGTTGTGGTCTCCTTCAAAGTTTAGCCCTTCTATCAAAAAGATCCACCCGTGGTAAATGAGAGATGCAATGTCCTCTCTGTCTTATCTAAGCCTGCCTGCAATCTGCTTCTAGACCTGGGCCTGGGCTTGCTCATGGCCTTAACATTTCCCCATTTAGAGGATTATGAATGCCCCCTCTACTCCTCATGAAATATACTTTCTCCCCATCCTGGGTGCTCTATTGTGTGACTTAATGCAGGAAATCCTTTGGCTCAAACCTTTCTGTCTCCCAAACACAACCAATTACCCCATGTTACATTCCCTCAGAGCAAAGTTCTGGGCCCTGCCTGACTGAAACAAGGAGACCAGAGCCTCCCTCATTTCCAAACTCATGTCTGTGGAGAAGATCAAAGATGTCTTGGACCACCTTTCATCTAGGCCTCATTTCTCTTTTACCAAATACTTTCCAAAATAAATGTGTTAGCAATTCTTTCTAGGAGAAAGCCAATGCTCATACTCAGAGGAAGAGTGGAGACTTGCCAGAGACAAATGTGAGGAAAAGAGAGGACAGAAAGGGCCCCAGCATCCCTGCCCCCATCATTCTCTGGCAGGAAATGTGAAGACCATTGATCACACTGTCCATACATAGAGAAGGAAAGCACATGTAAGTGAGGAAAACATGAAAGCCCCTGGGAAATGAGGCTGCAGGAGTTTCCTCTGTCCTTCCAGAGGAAATTCTGCTTCCCTAGAACATGGCTTTGAGGTTGGCAGCAGCTCTGCTTCTATGCTTCTAGGGCATTTCTTTCAGAGAAAGGCAGATCTAGTGAAAGAGAAGGGCCTTAGGGGCTGGAGGCCTTGCTGAGAACCAGCCATCACCAAGTCATCCCATGGTTCTCTCCCAGAGTGCAAAGATGCAGGTCAGAGGTATGACAGCACTATCTGCCCTTCCTGGTTCTACAAGAAAGAGCAGGGTCACTGCCACCTGGGGCTACAATATCTCAGTGCTGGCTTTAAAGTTCCTTAGGAAGTCTCCTAATCCCTATAAAAGGAGAAAGGCTGCATCCAACCAGTGCATCCAACCCAGAAGTCACTATCCACCAAGGCCAGTCCCAGTAACACCAGGGGTGCTTTAATCACTTTCAGGAAAATACTGTAAGAGGGCAGCTCCAAAGGCATGTTCAAACCAGAGCCTAGCCAAACTTGCCCAGTTCTAGGGGCATGTAACAATGAATTTTTAGTTGATGCCCTCACTCCTGGATTCATCATTACTGTACCTGGAGTTTCTTGTCTGCCCAGACCCAAAACACCACCTTTACCCTCCCACCTGCCAAACCCAAGCCCCATCATCAGACTTCATCCCTGCCCCATCTGATCCTATGGCCTTCCACCCCTCCCCAGATTTGTACATAACTCATGACCCAAAAGTGGGCAACCACAGAAATAAGGGAAGTGACCCAGAGATCTTTTCAGCTGGGCTATGGGGAGAACACACATCCTGGCCCCTATAGCGTCCAGGTGTGGAGGCCAGCCCTGTCACTGCACATGAGTAGACCTCATGAGCTATGGACATCAGAACAACCACCAATGTGCTAAGCTACATCCATGACCCCTGGAAAGCCCAAGGCTGGGCTGGATGGGTCTGGTGCAGGGTAAACACATTGCTCCTGTGCTCAACTCTGGCTGACACCTAGTGTGAGTTGAGGTAGATCTGGCATTCCCAGGAGGAGATTTGGGTAGGGGCAAGCTGAGAAAGCCAGAGTGGGAGACTTAATCCAATGGGGATGTCCCAGCCTGTGATCTGCATGAGGGTGTCCTGGAGAGTGGCCAAGGAATCAGTGGTGATCCCAAGGGGGTGAGTGCATGGACATTTCCTACTGCTTTTCCTCACAGGCAGAGCTGGAGGAGTTCTGTGTGTATGCATGTGTGTCTGTTGCTCCTTTGAATGTTATTTTTTCTTCTGTAGCTTCCATGGTTTTCTCTGTTGCTTTCCATAAATTTCCTCTTCTCATTGTAGTTAATGTTTCTTTTGTCAATAGTTTTTCTGAGGTTCATAAAAAAAGCCTAAAGCATATTAAGTAACTAGGTATCACAATGAAGGCATATTTAGTAACTCAATATATTGCTTGGTAATTTTTAAATGGCATAAATACCTAAGAAAGAGTAAGTAAATAAAATACTAAGGCTACAGAGTATGTCTTGGGGTGATAGGCATATAAAAAGTTGGGGAGAGGTACACAAATCATGCAATTCATGATGGCTCTATCTTCTAAGAGGAGTGAGTAGAGCTCTATATTTCTTTTATTCTTATACCTGAGTTTTATGTTTGATAATTTCCCTTGAAAGGTTGGTAGTGAGAAGATGGTGAATTGGAGAGATGTATGGTTTAGGTACTCCTCCAGGAAAGTAGGTAGAAAGCCAGGAACTGCATGGACTGGACACAGCAGAGCAATCTGACTTTGGGCATACTTCATACAACACTTATGAACACGTCAAACTGCTGAGATCAGCAAAATCTGTAAGTTTTTGTGGCCAGGGGACCTGCACCCCTCCCTGCCAGGCTCAGTCCCATGGGAGGAGGGGCTGTCAGTGCTGGGAAGGAGAAGGGAAAACTGCAGTGGTAGCTCTTAGCAGAAACTCCTACTACTGATCCAAACTCCAACCATAGACTGAAACCAGATACCAGAGAACCTGAGCAGCCAGCCCAGCAGAGAGGAGATAGGCATAGCAAAAAACAGCAAGCAAAACTCAAAAATAAAAGCAGAGGCTTTTTGCAGTTCTGGCGAACATAGAAAGGGGAAGGGCAGAGCTCAGACCCTGAGGCTCATATGCAAATCCCGAAGAAAAACTGATCTCTCTGCCCCCTGGATCTTTCCTTAATGGCGCTAATTGCTTTGTCTCTTAGCATTTCAATAACCCATTAGATCTGCCAGGAGGGCTTTTTTTTAATTTTTTTTTCTCTGTTTCTAAAACAATTACTCTAAGAAGCACAATACAGAAAGCCTCAAAGGCTTGCAATTTGGGCAGGTCAAGATAAGAGCAGAACTAAGAGAGCTCTGAGACAAAAGGCAATACTCCAGTGGCTGAGAAAATTCACTAAACACCACAACTTCCCAAGAAAAGGGGGTGTCCGCTCACAGCCATCATCCTGGTGGACAGGAAACACTCCTGCCCATCACCAGCCCCATAGCTCAGAGTTGCCCCAGACAACCAAGTGTGATGGAAGTCCTTCAAATAACATGCACACACCACAGAACTGGGCATGGACATTAGCCTTCCCTGCACCCTCAGCTGGTTGTCCCAGAGTTGGGAAGGTGGAGCAGTGTGAATTAACAAAGCCCCATTCAGCCATCATTTCAGCAGACTGGGAGCCTCCCCACACAGCCCAGCACCCCAGAACTGCCCTGGGGGGACATCACTCACCTGTGACATAGCACAGTCATCCCTCAACAGAGGACCAGGGGGTGCACAGTCTGGAAGAGGGACCCACTCGCAAGTCTCAAGGGCCATACACCAATACCAAGGACTTGTGGGTCAGCAGAAGAGACAAACTGTGGCAGGACTGAACTGAAGGATTAGACTATTGCAGCAGCTTTAAAACTCCAGGAACACCAGGGAGATTTGACTGTTAGAGCCAACCCCCCCTCACTGACCACCCAGAAACAAACCCCATATAGAGGGTGGGCACCACCAACTACATATGCAAGCTTGGTACACCAATTGGACCCCACAAGACTCACTCCCCCACTCACCACAAAGGCAAACCAGGGGAGAACTGGCTTGTCAAGAACAGGTGGCTCATGGACGCCACCTGCTGGTTAGTTAAAGAAAGTGTATGCCACGAAGCTGTAGATCTGATAAATAAGAGATAAGGAATTCAATTGGTCTACACATCCTAATTGACCCCTATCAGGTTAAGCAAATGCCAAGAGGCCAAAAACAACAGAAAATTCTAAAGCATATGAAAAACCAGATGATATGGATAACCCAAGCCCAAAAACCCAAATCAAAAGATCAGAAGAGACACAGTGCCTAGAGCAACTCATCAAAGAACTAAAGATGAAAAATGAGACCATAGTAAGGGATACAAAGGATATCAAGAAGACCCTAGAAGAGCATAAAGAAGACATTGCAAGACTAAAGAAAAAAATAGATGATCTTATGGAAATTAAAGAAACTGTTGAACAAATTAAAAATATTTTGGATACTCATAGTACAAGATTAGAGGAAGCTGAACAATGAATCAGTGACCTGGAAGATAGCAGAATGGAAAATGAAAGCACAAAAGAAAGAATGGGGAAAAAACAGAAAAATCGAAATGGACCTCAGGGATATAATAGATAATATAAAACATCCAAATATAAGACACATTGGTGTTCCGGAAGGGGAAGAAAAGGGTAAAGGTCTAGGAAGAGTATTCAAATAAATTGTTGGGGAAAACTTCCCAAATCTTATAAACACCATAAATACACAAATCATAAATGCCCAGCAAACTCCAAATAGAATAAATCCAAATAAACCCACTCCAAGGCATATTCTGAACATACTGTCAAAGACAGAAGAGGAGCAAGTTCTGAAAGCAGCAAGAGAAAAGCAACTCACCACATACAAAGGAAACAGCATAAGACTAAGTAGTGACTACTCAGCAGCCACCATGGAGGTGAGAAGGCACTGGCACAATATATTTAAAATCATGAGTGAGAAAAATTTCCAACCAGGAATTCTTTATCCAGCAAAGCTCTCCTTCAAATTTGATGGAGAGCTTAAATTTTTCACAGACAAACAAATGCTGAGAGAATTTGCTAACAAGAGACCTGCCCTACTGGAGATACTAAAGGGAGCCCTACAGACAGAGAAACAAAGAAAGGAGAGAGAGACTTGGAGAAAGGTTCAGTACTAAAGAGATTCGGTATGGGTACATTAAAGGATATTAATAGAGAGAGGGGAAAGATATATATGACAAACATAAACCAAAGGATAAGATGTCTGATTCAAGAAATGCCTTCACGGTTATAACATTGAATGTAAATGGATTAAACTCCCCAATTAAAAGATATAGATTCATGAATGGATTAAAAAAAATGAACAATCAGTATGTTGCATAAAAGAGACTCATCTTACACACAGGAACACAAAGAAATTGAAAGTGAAGGGATGGAAAAAAATATTTCATGCAAGCTTCAGCCAAAAGAGAGCCAGTGTAGCAATATTAACCTCAGATAAAATAGACTTTAAATGCAGGGATGTTTTCAGAGACAAAGAGGGCCACTACATACTAATAAAAGGGGCAATTCAGCAAGAAGAAATAACAATCATAAATGTTTATGCACCCAGTCAAGGTGCCACAAAATACATGAGAGAAACACTGGAAAAACTAAAGGAAGCAATTGATGTTTCCACAATAATTGTGGGAGACATCAACACATCACTCTCTCCTATAGATAGATCAAAGAGACAGAAGACCAATAAGGAAATTGAAAACCTAAACAATCTGATAAATTAATTAGACTTAACAGACATATATAGAACATTACATCCCAAATCACCAGGATACACATACTTCTCTAGTGCTCACAGAACTTTCTCCAGAATAGACCATATGCTGGGACATAAAAAAAAGGCTTAATAAATTTAAAAATATTGAAATTATTCAAAGCACATTCTCTGACCGTAAAGGAATACAATTAGAATTCAATAACCATCAGAGACTTAGAAAATTCACAAACACCTGGAGGTTAAACAACACACTCCTAAACCATCAGAGGGTTAAAGAAGAAATAGCAAGAAAAATTGCTAAATATATAGAGATGAATGAAAATGAGAACACAATATACCAAAACCTATGGGATGCAGCAAAAGCAGTACTAAGGGGGAAATTTATAGCACTAAATGCATATATTAAAAAGGAATGAAGAGCCAAAATCAGAGAACTAATGGATCAACTGAAGAAGTTAGAAAATGAACAGCAAACCAATCCTAAACCAACTAGAAAAAAAGAAATAACGAGGATTAAAGAAGAAATAAATGACATAGAGAACAAAACAACATGAGAGGATAAATATCACCAAAAGTTGGTTCTTTGAGAAGATCAACAAGATTGACAAGCCCCTAGCTAGACTGACAAAATAAAAAAGAGAGAAGACCCATATAAACAAAATAATGAATGAAAAAGGTGACATAACTGCAGATCCTGAAGAAATTAAAAAAATTATAAGAGGATACTATGAACAACTGTATGGCAACAAACTGAATAATGTAGAGGAAATGGACAATTTCCTGGAAACATATGAACAACCTAGACTGACCATAGAAGAAATAGAAGACCTCAACCAAACCATCACAAGCAAAGAGATCAAATCAGTCATCAAAAATCTTCCCACAAATAAATGCCCAGGGCCAGATGGCTTCACAGGGGAATTCTACCAAACTTTCCAAAAAGAACTGACACCAATCTTACTTAAAATCTTTCAAAACATTGAAGAAAATGGAACACTACCTAACTCATTTCATGAAGCTAACATTAATGTAATACCAAAACCAGGCAAAGATGCTACAAGAAAGGAAAACTACCGTCCAATCTCCCTAATGAATATAGATGCAAAAATCCTCAACAAAGTACTTTCAAATCGAATCCAAAGACACATTAAAAAATCATACACCATAACCAAGTAGGGTTCATTCCAGGCATGCAAGGATGGTTCAACATAAGAAAATCAATCAATGTATTACAACACATAAACAATTCAAAAGGGAAAAATCAAATGATCATCTCAATAGATGATGAAAAAGCATTTGACAAAATCCAACATCCCTTTTTGATAAAAACACTTCAAAAGGTAGGAATTGAAGGAAACTTCCTCAACATGATAAAGAGCATATATGAAAAACCCACAGCCAGCATAGTACTCAATGGTGAGAGACTGAAAGCCTTCCCTCTAAGATTAGGAACAAGACAAGGATGCCCGCTATCACCACTGTTATTCAACATTGTTCTGGAAGTGCTAGCCAGGGCAATCCAGCAAGACAAAAAATAAAAGGTATCCAAATTGGTAAACAAGAGGTAAAACTGTCATTGTTTGCAGATGATATGATCTTATATCTGGGAAACCCTGAGAAATTTACGATCCAGCTACTACAAGTTAATGCACATAAGTCAGTAATGTTTCTATATGCTAAAAATGAACAAACTGAAGAGACACTCAAGCAAAAGATACCATTTTCAATAGCAACTAAAAAAAACAAGTACCTAGGAATAAACTTAACCAACGATGTACAAGACCTATACAAAGAAAACTACATAACTCTACTAAAAGAAATGGAAGGGGACCTTAAAAAATGGACAAATATTCCATGTTCATTGATAGAAAGGCTAAATGTCATTAAGATATCAATTCTACCCAAACTCATCTACAGATTCAATGCAATCCCAATCAAAATTCCAACAACCTACTTTACAGACTTGGAAAAGCTAGTTATCAAATTTATTTAGAAAGGGAAGATGCATCAAATTACTAAAGACACTCTAAAAAAAGAAAAACAAAGTGGGAGGACTTACACTCCTTGACTTTGAAGCTTATTATAAAGCCACAGTTGTCAAAACAGCATGGTACTGGCACAAAGATAGACATATAGATCAATGGAATTGAATTGAGAATTCAGAGATAGACCCCCAGATCTATGGCCGACTGATCTTTGATAAGGCCCCCAAAGTCACTGAACTGGGTCATAATGGTCTTTCCAACAAATGGGGCTGGGAGAGTTGGATATCCATATACAAAAGAATGAAAGAAGACCCCTACCTCACACCCTACACAAAAATTAACTCAAAATGGACCAAAGATCTCAATATAAAAGAAAGTACCATAAAACTCCTAGAAGATAATGTAGGAAAAAATCTTCAAGACCTTGTATTAGGCGGCCACTTCCTAGACTTTACACCCAAAGCACAAGCAACAAAAGAAAAAATAAATAAATGGGAACTCCTCAAGCTTAGAAGTTTCTGTACCTCAAAGGAATTTCTTAAAAAGGTAAAGAGGCAGCCAACTCCATGGGAAAAAATAATTTGGAAATCATGTATCTGACAAAAGACTGATATCTTGCATATATAAAGAAATCCTACAACTCAATGACAATAGTACAGATAGCGCAATTATAAAATGGGCAAAAGATATGAAAAGACATTTCTCTGAAGAGGAAATACAAATGGCCAAGAAACACATGAAAAAATGTTCAGCTTCACTAGCTATTAGACAGATGCAAATTAAGACCACAATGAGATACCATCTCACACTGATTAGAATGGCTGCCATTAAACAGTATACTACAAATGCTGGATAGGATGTGGAGAAATTGGAACCCTTATTCATTGTTGGTGGGACTGTATAATGGTTCAGCCACTCTGGAAGTCAGTCTGGCAGTTCCTTAGAAAGCTAGATATAAAGTTACCGTTTGATCCAGCTATTGCACTTCTCGCTATATATCCGGAAGATTGGAAAGCAGTGACACGAACAGATAACTGCAAGCCAATGTTCATAGCAGCATTATTCACAATTGCCAAGAGATGGAAAGAAGTCAAATGTCCTTCAACGGATGAGTGGATAAATAAAATGCGGTATTTACACACGATGGAATACTACACGGCAGTAAGAAGGAACGATCTCGTGAAACATATGACAACATGGATGAACCTTGAAGACATAATGCTGAGCGAAATAAGCCAGGCACAAAAAGAGAAATATTGTATGCTACCACTAATGTGAACTTTGAAAAATGTAAAACAAATGGTTTATTATGTAGAATGTAGGGGAACTAGCAATAGAGAGCAATTAAGAAGGGGGAGCATAATCCAAGAAGAAAAGATAAGCTATTGTGTATAAATTTAACATTCTGGGAATGCCCAGAAATGACTATGGTCTATTAATTTCTGATGGGTATAGTAGGTACAAGTTCACAGAAATGTTGCTATATTAGGTAACTTTCTTGGGGTAGAGTAGGAACATGTTGGAAGTAAAGTAGTTAGGTTAGTTGTCTTTTTCTTACTCCCTTGTTATGGTCTCTTTGAAATGTTCTTTTATTGTATGTTTCTTTTAAAATTATTTTTTTATTATTTTTTTATTTTTTTATTTGTCATACAGTTGATTTAAAAAAAAAAAACAAGGAAAAAAAATATTTAGAGCCCCCTTGAGGAGGCTGTGGAGAATGCAGGGGTATTGGCCTACCCCAACTCGATGGTTGCTAACATGACCACAGACATAGGGGACTGGTGGTTTGATGGGTTGAACCCTCTGCCATAGGTTTTACCCTTGGTAAGATGGTTGCTGTAAAGGAGAGGCTAGGCCTCCCTATAATTGTGCCTAAGAGCCTCCTCCTGAATGCCTCTTTGTTGCTCAGATGTGGCCCTCTCTCTCTAGCTAAGCCAACTTGAAAGGTGAAATCCCTGCCCTCCCCACTACGTGGGATCAGACACCCAAGGGAGTGACTCTCCCTGGCAATGTGGAATATGACTCCCAGGGAGGAATGTAGACCCGGCATCATGGGATGGGGAACATCTTCTTGAGCAAAAGGGGGATGTGAAAGGAAATGAAATAAGCTTCATTAGCAGAGAGATTCCAAAAGGAGCCTCTGTTGGGCACTCTTATGCACAATTTAGACCACCATTTTTAGGTTCTAATGAATTGGGGTAGCTGGTGGTAGATACCTGAAACTATCAAACTACAAACCAGAACCCATGAATCTTGAAGACAATTGTATAAAAATGTAGCTTATGAGGGGTGACAAGGGGATTGGGAAAGCCATAAGAACCACACTCCCCTTTGTCTAGTTTATCGATGGATGAGTAGAAAAATAGGGGAAGGAAACAAACAAACAAACAAAGGCACCCAGTGTTCTTTTTTACTTTAATTGCTCTTTTTCACTTTAATTATTATTCTTGTTATTTTTGTGTGTGTGCTAATGAAGGTGTCAGGGATTGGTTTAGGTGATGAATGTACAACTATGTAATGGTACTGTGAACAATCAAATGTACGATTTGTTTTGTATAACTGCATGGTATGTGAATATATCTCAATAAAATGAAGATTTTTTTTCAAAAAAGAAAGGTTGGTAGTGTAAATGAACTGCACGTTTGTAGATTAAATGAATTTTATATCAGCAGCCTTATTACATGAAGAGTGGCTACCGTATTCCAATCCAAGTTTTCTTGTGTCAGATATATCATTTATTATTCTAATAGGAAAAAATAGAACCATCTCTGGGCTGTAAGCTGATGAAAGATAAGTCACCTCATAGAAAGAGGGGTTATGAAAAAGGAAATGGTACAATGTCTAAAAATGAAACTAGGGAAAAAGAAAAGGACAAAGAAGTAGAAAGTGTACCTGAAGGCTCTTGCAAGGGAACAATACATCAGATGAGATAAGAACTAGGATCAAAATTAGGCACCAGGGCCTGGTGTGTCACCAGGAGCTTCTGTTGAGAATTGGCCATGCCTGAAGAGGGACACAGTAGAAGCTCAAGTCACCAGGCCCTTACAGTGGACAGTGAGTCAGGGAGCAGGGAGTAGGCTACTGGCTCCTGGTCCTTCAGGGTGCTGGTCCCTTCCCCAGCCTTTGGAGGTAGCAGCCCAATCTGCAACTGCCAGCCAGCACCCTCACTGTCTCTCAAATGTGGACTTTGGTCTCCATCATCCCATCTCTCTCCCTCTTGCCCTCTCCATTCTCCTGTGCCCTGTTCATTTATTGCACCCAGTCCTGAGGCTGTTTGGTCCATCCTTCCTCACCTGCTACCCTTGCCCTGGTGTCCAGATCCACCTGTGGCCCATGCAACACTGTGAGTCCTGGCAGCCAGGGTGGGGATGGAAGCCTCCAGTCCTGAGACAGCTACAGGTACCAGAGGTGCAGGTCTTCAGTACCTTAATGAAATTGTCACTAGTCAGAGACAGCTTGGGTGTGGATTCTGGTTGTCTTTCTGCACCCTGCTTCCACTCCTTACCACCTATCAATGGACCAACTGACTTCAGTCCCCCTGAGCCACAATGGGGGCTGTGAACCCAGCAGAGCTCTCACCCACCTGTTGTATTCCAATGGTGGCAGTTGATCTGGGTATGTTTCCTCTTCAGCAGCAGAGTGGAGTCTATCCCCAGTCACAGGGTCCAGAAGGAGAGCCTCCCACCTTATGGCCTCCAGGGAGATGGTCCTGGGGGAAGCTGAAGCAGGGGAAGGCAGGGACCCCATAATGCCAAGCAAATGACCATCTCAGTTGCTTCAGAGCCCCATGCACTGGGATGAGCAGCCTGGCTGAGCCACAAGGGATCTACAGTTACCCCACCATGGGAGGCCTTGGAGTTGGGTGAACAGGGTGAGGAGGACATCCCTTGAAGTCAAATCCTGCCTGTACCACATCTTGGCAATCAGCCCAAGTTCCTTCCAGAACTTGTAAGTGTAGAATGGGCACCAGGGGCTGTTCTCTGTTGTGTCAATTTCTCTTGGTGATGAGGTGACTTTCTGCTCCTCAACTCTGCCCCAGAGCCATGGATGCAGCCATAACACCTGAGAACAGCTGTGAAATTGCCTTCTTTTCGCTCCAATGGATCCTGGCTCTTCCTCTCAGAGTGCTGTAGGGATGCAGTGTCTTAATGGGCACAGTCTGTTCTCAGAAGGACCCTGTTCTTGGTGTTCAATGCTCTGTGGTAATGGCTTTGAAATTTCTGTGTCTTTGAAAGTGTGCTTTGTAAGTGAAGTCTGATTGAATGGTGCAGGTGCTGGGGTCTGGGGCCTCTACCCCTGTGCTGACCTGCCCCTTGCCAACCCATTTCCCTGGGCAGGTCTCAGCTGCCCACTTCCCTGCCTCCTGGTGTCCCATCCCCACCTGGCTGCCCTCATTGGAGGTCAGGGCTGGGCTTGTGCAACAGGAATTGTCTGTGGGGGAAACCTGGACACCACCCCAGCCCCAACCCAGAAAGACCACAGTGCAGTTGAAGGATCACCAAGTGCAGCAAGCCCCTTGCCCACCACTGATCTAGGTTCTGAGTATGCCCCTGACAAGCATGGAGAATGCAATGTCCTTGGGAGTTGTTCATTTGCCATGGGTTAGGGCTGCCAGCCATGGAATGGGGAGATGCCTTGCCAGATTTCCCTGGTAGAACCTGGTGGCACTCAGAAGGGGACCCTAGTGGGCCATGCACATGCATGCTCAAAGTCATGAGTGGGGCCTTGGTGCTGCATGTACTACATTCATACTGTTTGTATCCCACGCACAAGTGAAACCCAGGGAAAAAAAATCATAAAAGGACCTGTCCAGACAAGAGAAAGACTGCAGACAAAGGAATAAGGTTTATGTTTTAGCAGGTTTAATGGCACTTTACCACCTTTTTGAACATGGGGCCCAATGTTTTTACTTTGGACTGGAACCCACCATTCTTTAGCCTGTCCTGGTCTATCCTGGAGGTCTGTGCCTGGGACCTCTGCTGGTTGGGGAGCTGCAGATGGCAGCAGCCCTGAGGGCTGGCCAATAGGGCTGTCACTGCCCTTCAGAAATACCAGGGGCTTGCCCCAGCTCTGTGCAGGCTGCCCATCTACGGGGATCCCTGAAGCCCACGTCTAGCCTTCAATGGACATTCACCTACCATGATGGGCTTGGCCTCTGCTGCTCTGAGGTGAATTCAGTCCCCTGAGCACTATGGGACACCTGCATTTACCCCTCCCTGGGTGCCAATGCCTTCTATGAGTTCACCTGCAGCCAGTTTGGGAAGCTTCAATGTCAAGAACCTGTACCTCCCAGGTTCCTTCCAGTTGGCCCTTCCCAGCATCTCAGGTGCAAGCTTACCTGTCACCAGAACAGCCTGGAAAAGCCCTTATTTAGGGCTCCATTGCAGGGGTCATGTGCCATTATTGGGGGCAGCCCTTATGGAGGAATAGGGTGGGTTTCCTGGGCAGACTGTTCCAGGATCCCTCAGGGGCCTCAGCTACTCAGCATACCTGAGCCCAGTTACCAGGGTGTGACTTGCTCCTCAAATGTGCCCTTTAGCTGGGTCTCCGTCTTCCTGTGTCTCACCTCCCTGCCCAAGGTCCTTTTGTCTCAAGGTCTGATTTGGGTGAACACATAGCAAGACCCTCCCAAGAGGAAATCTCCTGATGTGATGTCCTGGGCCCTTCCCCACCCACTGCCTCTGCTGGGCAGGAATTATTGGGAAGAGCCACTCACCATCAGCTGAGGCCTCAACAGGAGCCCACTTTACATTTGCTGACTGGACACTGCAGAGCACAATGGAGCTCCTACCCTGGGATTTAACCAGTCATGAATCGGCACTGACAGAGAACTAAGGGCAGACAGATGGAGGTCAAGGGGGCAGCAGCATTTACACAGAAGCAGAATAAGTTCTCCCCCCTCCATGAATACTCCCAGTATATACAGCCTTTAAACCCATGTTAGCATCCAGGGCCACATCTTTGGACCCCAAAAGTGAAACAGAGAGCCTTTGGATTCTTCATGGAAAGAGTTGTCATGGAAAGTTTTCATTGGAGTTTTAAAGTGTCTAGACCCAGGAGAGGTCTGCAGGGTCTCACTGTGCTCATGCCTCTGCCTTCAGCTACTCTGTCCCTGGCAGGAACTGCAGAGGTCAGAGTTTTAACACCTGGGACCAAGGAGGAGGTGTCCTGGGTTAGTTGTCAGGACTAAAGACAATGTGAGCTCTGACACCCCCAAAACAGCTGTGTCTCCAGGCAAACCATGTGGTTCCTTAGACTGTGGTCTCCTCGCCTGTGAAATGTAGGGACCCCAGCATCCTAAGGCACCCACATTCCATGATGCTTCCTAAGGGGAGGTCCTTTCATTTTCTGACAATGAAAAAAGAGAAAGAAAGCAACCACAGTGGAAGCTTACAGGATTTTTTTGTTCTATTTACTGTCTCAAATTTGGAAAAAAACATAGAAAACATGAAATAAGTATCTGTTTACCAAATTCCATGACTGCTTGGGTCCTATCATAATTCCAGAGATGCATACTTATTTCAGTTGGACTGTACCAGTTTCTCTGTCAATCTTTTCTTTATTCATTCATTCAACAATTCTTTCTCATTTATGTAATATTCTTGGTCAGGAAAATACAGCAGGAATAAAACAGAAAACAACCCTGCCCTCCTGGAGCTCACATCCCAGTTGGGGAGGCAGACAGTGAATGGGAAAAGTCAGCTGAAATGGAGAAATGCAAAGCAGGGAAGGAGGATGGAAAGTGGTGTTGGGTGTGTGTGAAATTGTAGCTAAGGCAGCCAGGAAGGCTTTCTTGAGCAGCAGCATTGAGCCCAGGCTGGGCTGTGCCTTGCTGAGGGTTTTGCACTTGCTGTTCCCCTGCCTGGATAATTAGACTTTTATAAGCATGTAACTGGATGGTCTGAGAAAAGGCAAGGGGCCACATGCCTGGAACAGGGGCTGTGAGGGGGCCTGAATCTGTAGGGCTTTGTGGTTCACAGTGGGAACTAACTCTGTCTTTCACTCTGAGTAGAGGTAGCCCTGAGAGAGGTTTATGCAGTGGTCTAACATGTTCAGACTCTTCTTTTAACAGGGTTAATCTGACTGCTGCTTTGGGAATGAACCCTACAGTGCCAGGATGAAATGGGAGCCCTGTCCTCATGATGAGCTCTAGTTTAAGTCTCTGCAGCATACTCAGCTCTAAATTAGGCCCATCTGCATGCCCAAGTCTAGGTTAATCCCTGCCTGCATGCTCAGCTCAAGACTGTGACCCACCTGCATGCTCAGCTTTAGTTTAAGTCCCACCTCCATGGTTAGTTCTGGTTTAAGCCCAGTCTGCCTGCTCAGCTCTAGTTCATGCCCTACCTGCACACTTAGCTGTAGTTTAGAGCCCTGGAAGACCCAAGTAAGGCAGCCCAATCAGAGTGAAGCCAGGACTTTAGTGGAGGCAGAAACACCCACTCTTCTGCTGTGGGGTGTGATGTATAGATGTGAGTGCTGGCAGTCCTACTGCCACCCTGAGAGAAGACATTTCACGAAAGAAGCTGACAAACTTGTGTTACAGAAAGAATCACAGAAAAATGAAGCCCAAGACTTGATTAAGCTGCACTTCCTCCTGTTTTTTGTTACAGGAACAAAAAATACCCTATTGTCTAAGTCAGTCTGGGTTGAACTTTCTCTTACTTGCCATCTACCTAACATATCATCAGCAGAGATCTCAACTCCTTCTTTTCTGAATAAATATTATGAGACCAGTTTTTGACCAGAATTAGTAGGCTATTCCAATTAAACTTTTCCTTCTGAATTGAACCTTATGTCTCTTTGTGTGTCCTCCAACTCTTTTTCCTGGACACCTGTTTAGCCATTAGCATATATCCACACATCACAGAAGAAGCCCTTGTTGTGGAACCTGGAATCTGATTCTACCTTGACCTTTCCCACAACTTCCTTTTTGGAGTTGAGGTTGCCTTCGGGTCTCCTCACCCTTGAAAAGGAAGCAATTGTTCCTTATCTGCCAACCATACAGGACTGGAGCCAGATCCTAGCTGGAAAGATACATTGAGAAGTCCAGAGACCTGCATAAATGTTAAGTATATTATTATTTCTGGGGCTATTTGTTTAGGTGTGTGTTCCATCTCTCCCATGTGCCTATGAGTCCATCAAGAAGAGTTACTGTGTCTCCAAGTTGTTGTCTGTCCTGTAGTACTCCAGAGATAACTAGTGATTAAGTAATCTCCATGATGGAAGAGGGGTTTTCTGAAACTGGTATCACAGTTCATGGAGTTTATTGTTTTGCTATATGTACATGTACAGTAGCTTGGGTTTCCCTCTGTGCTCACTCCTGATGAGGACCAGGTTTGGATGTGAACATAGTCTTCAACATTTAAATGCATAGTCATACTGATATGTGACTATGTATTTAATCCTGTGTATTTAAACTACCTTTGAGTGAGGGAGACCCAATTTTAGCATTTTATTAGAGGTGGTTCATAAGTCCCTGATGCAAGTGAGGCTTCTTCCATTTGTTGATGAATCTGTAGATGTCTTGGGGAAATTTTTGGTAATTTATTAATTATAGTAACATATATACAATGCAAAATTTCTTCTTTTAACCACACTTAAGTGTACAATTCAGTGGTAATACTTACATACACAATGTTGTGCTGCCATCACCACTATCAATTTCTTTATATATACTCTATCAGGCATTAAGAGATTATGTTAATTTCCTAGGGTCACTATAATAAATTACCAAAATACTTGTGGCTTAAATCAACACAAACTTATTTTCTTACACTTCTGGAAGTAAGAAGTACAAAATGAGTCTTAAAAGACCGAAGTCAAGAGTATCAGCAGAACTTTTTCCCTCTGGATGTTCTGCCTGAGGAATCCATTTATTTGCTTTTCCAGCTTATAATGGTTGCCATATTCTTTGTGACCCCTTCCTCCAGATTCAAAGCACATGACACCAATAGCTGCTTCTGTCATCACACTGTCTTCCCCACCTGTGCTGGTTTTCCCCAGAAAAAGCCATATTCTTTGATGCAATCTTGTGGGGCAGATGTTTTAGTGGGGATTAAGCTGGAATGTTTGGATTAGGTTGTTTCCATGGAAATGCACCCCACCCAACTGTGGGTGATGACTAATTAGATAATTCCTGTGGAGGTATTACCCCACCCATTCAGGATGGATCTAAATTAAATCACTGGAGCCATATAAATGAGCTGACAGAAGGAACTCAGTGCAGCTGTGAGAGACATTTTGAAGAGCAACTGAGAGTGACATTTTGAAGAAGAGCTACAGCCAAGAGGGATAATTTGAAGAATGCACAGAGAGGTGAGAGAGTAAATGCAGAGAGACAATTTGAAGAGGAGCTGTGGCCTAGAGAAAAACATCCTGTGAGAAAGCCATTTTGAAACCAGAAACTGTAGCAGACACCAGCCATGTGCCTTCCCACCTAACAGAGGTTTTCTGGATGCCATTGGCCATACTCCAGTGAAGGTACCTGATTGTTGATGACTTACCTTGGACACTTTATGGCCTTAAGAATATAGCTGTGTAACCAAATAAACCCCATTTATAAAAGCCTATCCATTTCTGGTGTTTTGCATTCCAGCAGCATTAGCAAATCTAGAACACCACATGACTCTGAACCCCTTCCCTCTTAAAAGGACAATAGTGATTACACTGGGCCCATCTGGGTAACCCAGAGTAATCTCCCCACCTTTCTCCCATGTAAGGTAACATATTCACAAGTTCTGGGGATTAGGACATGGACATATGTGGGGATGGGGAGAAAGTCTTCCAACCATATATGAGGGCAGGGCTGGTGCCTGAGGGGATATGGGTTAGGGGGAGGGGAACTATCCCATCCAGACAGCAGGTGCTTCTGGAAGTTGGTACAAGTAACCAGGATGGGACCCCATGGAGATAAGCAGGTCTAGGGAGGAGACAATTGTTCAGCACAAACAAGCCTTTAATTTTGGAAAATTTCATACATACACAAAAGCAGAGAAAATAGTATAATGAATGCCTATATATTCATTATACTTCAGTAAGTTATTAATATATGTTCAATGTCCTTTGTCTATCCCTCCTTATTTCCCACTCCCCTGCTGGTTATTTTAAAGAAAATTCAATACATACTATGATTTTATCCATTAATAAAGTTCTTAACAGACAAAGATACTTTAGAAAAACATAACCCATGGTTATTATACCTAAAAAAAAGCTGTCCCTCAGTCTTGATAATATTGAATAGGAGAAAGCCTGGGACACCCTCAGAGCCAAAGAATGCCCTGTTGAGTTTCCTGTATATCTTTTGAAATTTAAAATCCCCACCAAGGCAGCTGATCCAAATGTTCAATCAAGCCCCTAGTTCATTATCTTTGACCCCATAAAAAACAAAGCCCACCTGCCCTAAACATGCCTCTTTAAGATATACAAACCTTCATACTATCAATAGGCATCAAGCTTACTTCTTTTCTGTCTATGAAAATCTTTTGCCTGACAGATTGAAAATACCCATTTCAGCAATAGGGGGAAAATGAAAGGTGACAAGCTGAGGTCACAGTGTCTGAGAGATTCCCAATAGAGTTTAGAAGCTATCCTGGAGTTTCATTTTATGCAAGCTCCAGCTAGACATCCCAAATGGCCACGGTATGCCATGCCCTTACCAAAATTAGTCCCAAATACCTAGGTCCCTACCTGATATTCTATAAAAGATGCAATCACTAAGTTTTATCTTTCAGAAACTTAAATCCACTAGAGCATTTCTATACCAGACAAGTCCTAAAACACAGAGGCAACAGCCTCCTTAAGATCAACTATCAGATGTGGCCCCCTTCTTCATACTTTCAACACCCCCTTTCAATTTGAACAAGTTAGGGTGCTTACTGCCTAGCTATCCCTGAAGATGGAGGAAGAGATTAAGTGCAAGCGAGTGGTAGCCACAAACAAGATAAGATTGAACAAAAGTCTATGATACTGAAATATTATGTAATTATATATATATATTTTTTGGATGCTGAGGTATTGGAATGACTCTAAGGAGGTAAATGATATAGTGGAATTACAGCCTACAGCATCCCTTTGGATTTGTTCTATAGTTGCTTTTTGAATTGTGCCTTGAAGGGCTTCACATTTCTGTATATAACTTGTATCACCTAATAAGGAAAGAACTGAAACTATGGAACTGTAACAGATGACAATTTTAAAAATTATCTATATGACTGCTTGTTGAGCTGTACATCAAGAGATGACACCTTTCTGTGTGTATGCTATATTTTACAATAATAGAAATGGCTGAAGTTGTGGAACTGTGACCCATGACATCTTTGAAATTTGCTAACTACTTGTGAAATTGTGCTTTGAAAGTTATCACTGTTTATATATATATAAAAGTTCACAGTACAAATGATTATGTTGACAAAAAGAATCCTTTGCATCCCTAGAACCCTGATCCTGCTTTCATTGCTGCAGCAAAACTGTGGTTTCCCAAATAAAATACTGTAGCATGCAGACTCCAATTAATTCATCTATCACAGTCTCATCATGCATCTGTGGTGTTCACGTTTCTGCCATCTCAGGATTTTCTTTTTGGTTGTACCATCTGATCAAGGTCCAAAGGTGGTCCACATAAAGAGAAGAACCATGTCACCTCTGCATTTGGGGCATGTGTGTTCAGCCATGAACATAAACATTGGAAATACTGATGGGAGACTGGCAGGATGTGGGTCTTGCAGGGACCTCACACAGCAGTAAATGACAGAGGTATGGGGGCTGTGTTCACACTGAGCAATTGTGAGGTATTTTTAGTGGGGGATGCTGACCTTCCTGAGTTGCCTCATAGTAGCTGAAAAATGAGAGAAGCTGAGGGCACAGATCATGAAGAGCATCCAGTGGAGAAGAGGGCAGCACACCTGCTGGCTGCACACCCTCTAGTTCCCCTGGGACAGCTTCTTTCTCCCCAGACGAGGAGGGCCTCTCCCCACAACTGGTTTTCATGCCTTAGAACCTTGGCCTTCCCTGACCAACATGGGCTGCAGTCTCAGAAGTGATTGTGATGGTTTTCACCTGGAAGAAGCTGCAGTCCAAGGATGTGGCCTGCAATTGCCAAAGCTGCCTCTGCTTCCTCTGGGCTGTCCATAAATACATCTCAGCTGTTTGTGTAGCACTGCCTGGCATTGTATTCTCTTGCCTCTTCTGAGAATTACCCCTCCTAAAGCACAAGGAACAACTTTCATTCTGGGCCCTTTTTATGAGTACAATTTCTGTTCTGCAGACATCTGGGGAGTAGTCACAAACCTCTTGGTTCCCAATCAAATTTCCATTTTACAAAGATTCTGACCAACTTTCATGAATACTGAGAGAATGGTGTACTATTTTCCCAGGGTATCATTAGAAAAAATGTGGAGAGGCCTGGGGGAGGCTGAGCAGCAGAGCCTGGGGAAGTACCTGGCCAGGCTCCTGGCCCATTAAAAAGTTGGGAGGTTCTGGCTCATTGGCCAGCAGTGAGACACAGAGCAGGGCAGGATCCAGAGGCCTGGAGGCCTATCTCTGATGCCCCTACACTTCTCTAGTGTAGAACTTTGTGAAGTCAATTAACACCATCAAAGTCACCAAGGACATCATCTGGATGGGTCAATTAATTTCAAACAAGGAATTAGGTTTCCTGAGGGCTGCTACATCTACAGATGAGACAGGAGGCAAGAAGATAATGTTAATGGGGCTTCCTCATTTTAAAATTTGACTTGGGGAGGGGGCTGAGGCATTTTGAGCCTTTTGCTCATTCAGCAGTCTCCTGAATTCCTAGTCCTGGTGGAGTTTTCCTGCTAAGAACTGGCTGCCCTGCTCAATGTGGCAGGGTCTTCAGCTTCACCAGAGAACACTTTGAAGACTGTTCTTGTCACATGACAAAGAACTGTAAACACCTATAAAAACAAAGACTGGATACAGCCAGGACATCAGAGTTCCCTCTGCCCAGAGGGCCCTTACAACCTGAACACATTCAAGTCTCAGAGAGGGCTGGCTGGACCTTCTCTGTCTTTGATGTTAACCCTATTTTGTGGTGCATTAATTTTCAGTCATTTATGCATTCTCCCACTATCTAGGCTTTAAAGGGATTTTATTTTTACTATGTGTGTAAATCTATTGTAGCATAGCCTACATATAGAAAGTGCCCAAATCATTAAGTATGTAATCTGATGAATATTCAGGAACTGAACACATCCCTGATCAAGAAGCAGACACTTCCAGAATCCCAGAAACCCCCCATGCTCCACCCACCCAAAGTCCCAGAAGCTGACCACAATCTTCACTAACCCCAAAGAGTAATTTTGCCTATTTTTTATCTTCATATAAATGGAACCATACAACATGTGCCCTTCCATGTCTGCCTATTGTTCTCTCAGCATTATGCTTAGAGTAAATATTACCCAAGGTAATAGATGACAATATATAACAAAGATTAAATGAATTGTCACAGCTACTAAATGACAGAACAGGGTTTGAATGCAGACTGATCCCTGAATTCTAAACCTCTCAGCTATACTGTCTCTTTTTGAGACAGAAATTCCAAGCATTGCAGAAATTTAAAATAGCACCAATGTGCACAGCACTTCATAGTTTGCAAAGGGATCTTCATGTACATGATATCATTTTGGTCCAAGGATGTAAATGTTATTATTATTATTCCCATTTTATAGATCAGGCAAACTGAGGTTCATTAGAATTTATTGACCTCCATGGTTTAGGAGGAATAGACAGAAATAAAATGAACAGGAGAGAAAATGAACTTTTAATTGTCTTCTACATGCCAGACACTTCCAAATGTGAAGAATTTGTCTTCACAGCAGCCCTGAATGTCTCCAAACACTGCATCATAAGAATCTGGTGCCATGATATATCAGACTGCTAGATAATGTCTGGTGTGGCAACTGGTGTTGAGTAGCCAGTGCTGCTTCCAGACAGACTGCAGTGCTGTCAAAGGTGCTGATGCCTAACTGACCCACAACTTCCTGTCCTCCTAATCAGAGATCTGCATCCTAGAGCTTTCCTTTCAGGATGGAGAAGGCAACTGAAAAGCTGAACAGTGCATTGGGGAATTATTTGAAGGAATAATTGGGGTGTACTCTGATGCTATCATTTTCTAGAAGGGATTTGTTGTCTTTTCACTTCTCTGAGGCACATGGTAGTGCTAGTTTTCTAGAATAACAAGAGTCAAACTACAAATCCTGCACTTTTCTCTCCCAGCTTGATGATTCAAATTGTCCTGGGTCCATGGGTGGGCTGGATCTTCTAGTTCAGGATCATTCCTAGGGTGCAGCCCACTGGTCTACCACCCCAGACAAGGCATGTGTTTCCAGGGTCACCATATTTACAGGCTCTGGTGGGGGCTGATGGTGACCCCACCCTCAGGGGCACCTCATATTATCAAGGGCCTCAAGAACTGGGCTCACCCCACTGTGTACCAGTCCTTTCCTGTCCCTCCCTGGAGGAAGGGATCCAGGCAGATAGACTTGTGAGCCCCCTGGAGAGAGAGGGTCTGGGCAGAAGGACATGTGAGCTCTCAGTAGCCCAGCCCCACATGGGACACTCCCCTGGACTCCTCCATGTCCTTTCAGCTTATCTTCTAAAGGGTTCTCTTTGGGCAGCATTGAGGCCCTTTTCTCGTACTGCCCCTCCCTCTCTCTAAGCCATCTCACTCATGTTTCTGACTTTGATTACTCACTGTGTTTTGACCAGCTTTCTCTGTCAATCTCTAGGCCCAGGTATTGAATTTTCTGCTGGACATTTCTAAGTCTTCCCCAAAGCTTCCTCCTGGTTCTCATCTGGGTGGATGGTGCCCACATCCTCATGGTACATTTTCCTTATTCTCAACACTTCTTTCTTTGTTTCCTAATTAGCCAGTGTTCATGTTACTCTAATACCTGGGCATACCTTCAACTCTTTCAGTTATTGCATCCTTACTTTCCTGGACAAGTCTCAGGCATCACAATCTTTGCCTGGGTTTCCATACTAGCTTCCTAATTGGATTTTTTGCTTTGCTATTGGTTTCCTATGTCTGGTGCTCACTCTGAGACTGGAAAAATCTTGTAAAAACACAAATGTGGTTTTATGACCTCAGTGCTTGAGGCCTTTCATGGCTTCCTAGTGTCTGTGCAATGAAGCTCAAGAGCTTGGCCTGGGCCTGCCTGACCTGTACATCAGGCACCTGATGGCCTCTCCACCACCTAACTCTGCTTCAGAAAACTTGGACTTCCTCCTGTCCTTGGACTTCCTCCTTTAATGCCCACCCAAGAACCCCAGGCAGAATTGGATGCTATCCATGGATGCTAATTTTCACCTCTTTTCACCATCCCTTCAGTGGACTGATCTGGCTGCTTTGATCTGTCCACTCTCTTCCCTTAACATCTTGAGCCTATTCTCTCTTGACTCCACAATACACTTGCAGCATTTCTCCTGACTTTCCTTGGAACCTCTTAGGTCATACCTGCCCAGCCTTCAGAGGTGAGATGATTAAATCCCCAACACTGACCCTCTGCTCTCCCCTTGCCTGACCCACTGCCCTCCCCTTACCTGACTCTCTTCTCTCCCCCTACTTGACCCCTGGTCTCCCACATCTGATACTCAGTTCTCCCCCTACCTGACATCCTGTCCTCCACTGACCTGACCCTCTGCTCTCCCCTTACCTGATCCTCTGCCCTTCTCATACCTGATCCTCTGCCTTCCCCCTACCTGACCCTCTGCTGTCCCTTGTCCTGACTCACTGCTTTCCTCTCTGTGCTCAGCCAACAACTCAGGATTTATGGGGACTTGGCAGCAGAGGACAGAGCCAAGTCCTGGTGAACAATGAACTTGCATGAGGCCACATACACTCAGTGCCAGGCTGATGCTGCCTCCCAGCCCTCAGGGTGGGCCTGGGGTTCTGTGAGAGAAAGTCCTGGCAGGAGGTGAAACCCAGCTGTCCATCTGATCATCCACATAATTTGCTCTTAATGGCCCTGCAGAGCAGCCACAAGGGACTCACAGGCCCTGGCCAATGTGATTGTCAGCATTCAGGACTTGGAGAGAACCAGAGAGCTAGTGGCCAAGAAGGTCAGTGAGGCTGGCTGCAAAGGTTCCAGAGCAAGCTCAGATAGGGCACAAGTGTTCTGACCTGGGCTACCTTGTGTGTCCTGTCTCTCAGACCATGTTTTTGTCCTCTTCCTGGCTTCAGGGCTCCAGCCTCACCATCCCTTGCCCCTAGCCTCCTTTCCTAAGCTGGTTCTCTCTTCCCCTCCCTCTGAGTATCTGAAACCCCCACAGCACAATTCCACCAACTCCCTCCTATGCAGCAGTTTGGGAAGTTTTGCCAAGTACCTTACAACTCTGTGCAGTTTGTACAAATTCATTTTCCATCTGGTGGGAAGGATTCACTCTGAAGCCCCAAGGGAGCAGTGTTTGTGGGACACACCTGAAGGGTGTGTGGGGGCACTGCAGGCTGGTGAGCATCTCCTACTGTGTTCAGGGTTCATCTCTGTCTCTTGAGAGCCTCTGGGCCTCTTCCCATGACTTGCACACTGCCCCACCATGCCTCCATGCTGGGCTGATGGGCCCAGGTGCTTCTCTCCATAACATTTCATTCAGCACATCCAGAGCCAGTGTCACTGTCCACCTGCTCAGATGAGCCTGCACTCCACAGCTGCCATCTTGAAATTCTTCATGATTTTTATCAAGGGCTCAACATTTCCACTGTCATTGAGTCTGACAATGTAGCTGCAAATGTAGCTGATCCTGGGTACATTTTGATATGCCAAAGTTATTCTGTTTACAATGGTATTCAGTGTTCATCAGAGAATATTTAGAAAGTACAGATAAGACACAGGAAAATGAAAAATCATCTACCATTCTGTGTCCCAGAAATGAAACTTTCTGATGCTATGGTCTACTTCCACTGAACAATTTCCTTCACAGAGATGCCTGGTGAGAGCATCCTTTCAGAAGTCATAACAGCAAGCTTTCTGTTGTTTTCCTGTGTTTTTCACTTAGTCAATTGTTCTTATTGCTTTGTCTACACTTAAATCATTTATATTATCACTTTTAATGATGGCCTTGTGTTCCATTGTTACATGTCCTGTGATTTATTTAATCTGCTATCCATGAATATTTGGCTGATTTCCTGAGGACAGGCATCCTCTGAGAGAGAGGAGTAGCAGTCCTTTATGGTGGTCACAGGATCCATCACTAGAAGAAAATTAGGACTTTGAATTAAATTGCTACACCCATCTATTCACAACACACATGATCTTGGAGCAATCCCCAGTCTTCATTCAAACTTTCCATGTGAGCACAGACTAGCACTGCCCTTCTGAAGCCACAGAACTTGGGTCTCACTGAGGAACCACACAAAGTATCTCACACTAGCTTTCAGCAAGCCCACCAGCCATCCCTGCCCATCTAGGTGTGTCTGAGGAACAGCTTGCACCTGGGTGCCAGATGAGTTCTCTGCTCTTTGGCTTCCCTCCAGGACATTGGCACAGCTGGGTTGTGTCCACCCTCTGTTTGTGAGCTGACCACACCACACTGGCTCCCAGATTGCCAGCCCAGGGTGGGTAGAGTAGAGTGACCAGGGATGACACTGTCCTCTCCATGGCTGGGGCCCCTTCTCTTTGCTTGTGGGACTCTCCCACCAGGTGACTCTCTGCATCAGTCCTCAGTCTCCACACTTCAGGGATAGCACAAGCCCCAGTCACCCAACCTTCTCTGTTACCTGATTGCTTTGGACATGTTTTTGCTAACTTTTCATTTCATTAAAGCAACTGTGTTCACCAAAATGAGGAGTAATAATGGTAGGGTAATTTGATGTAAAGATGGGGATTTGCATTAAAGTCAGGCTTAACTTCTTGATCCTCAAAAATTCTAAAAGAAACTTTCCTACATCCATTCCCCCTTTGCTGTCTTCTTGCTTTGAAGGCCCAGCCAGGGAGGTGTCCCTGAGTCTACAGGGGGCAGATACCTCTGTGAGGCCCTGGTCCAGGCCAGTCACCATGGGCAGCAGGGGCTTGTGTCTGGGACCACTGAGGCCTGATGGAAGCTTTTGTGATCTGCAGACAGTTCCACTAAGGAACTGTCCTGGGGGCCCCCACCTATGTGCTGAGACCCCAGGAGATGGGGTTGCCCTGAATGCATGGGCATGGCTGCCAGGACACAGAGGCCTCATGGGGGGATGCTCCCTTGGTGTCTAGGGGCTGCTGAGTGGCTGTGCATGCAGGTGTAGCATTGATGACCAGCTCAGGTAGGTGAGCCAAGGACACTGCAACCTGTTCCATGCCAGGGCCCATGTCTCTGACACCAGCCAGACTGAGGCAGTCCCCAGGGAGGAAGGAGGCTGGGGTCCAGGGGTCAGGGCTGTGGTTCTTTCAGGGTAAATATCTTGCCCAGGACACTGTGCATCCCTTTCCAGACCTAAGCATTTCCTTCTGTCTGTGGGAGGAGCAGGAGAAGAGTTTCTCTTTCCATCGTGCTGGAGCACATGCCTTGCCCTTTCACCTGCTTCTCAGTCAAGACCCCCATCTCATTTACTTTAAAGTCAGCATCTGGATTTCTCAACTCAGCAAGTAAAACTATGCTGTACTTGTTGCTGATCCCTGCCCCATCCTCAGGGCCCTCTCAGGCACTCCTGGGGGGCCTCAGTACACCTCTGATGTGTAAAGCCAGAATAGCATCACTGAGAGAATTGTCCACCTGTCTAGGGCATGGCAGGTGACACTGAGAAAGTCACCATCCCAGCAGTGGAACTCTGCAGCCCTTGGTGCCCAGTGGAACAGCCAGCACTGACACAGATGCAGCAGGTGAGGTACAGAAGTCTTGATCTCCCTTATGCCCCTGGGTGGGATCATTGAGGAACCTGGCTGGGAGGTAGAGGCCATGCCTCAGCCAGACTCCTGAGGTGGTGAATCTTGACAACTCCATTGTGAGGGACATATTGTACAAGGAGGAGGTGAATGTTTTCTGAAAACAGCTTGCTTGTGTGGCACAGCTGTGCAGTAGTCCAGAACATACCTTTGAGGTGCTCTATGGGGTGAGGGGCAGAAGGCCATGGCCTGCCAGGTGGCAGATTCCAGGATCTTCACAAGCAGTTTCAGCATGAACTTCCTGGGACAGTGTGACCTCCCATTGCACACTGAGGTGGTGTGTTCAAACAGTGATGCCTTAGTCTGCCATATTTTCAAGGCTTGATTTTCTTATTTGAGATTGGGGGTTACATCACCCATACCACTGTCACGGGCTCAGATGGTACCCTCTATCCCCAGTAAATGTTGGATGAGATTACTTCTATGGATCTCCACTGTGCATGGTTCAGGGGGTCCCATGGAGTTTTCCCCTGTGCTTCAGCACTTGTAACACCCTTCCCCCTGCCAGTATGTCCCAGAGGCTCCTATAGAACATGAGCCTTTACCATCACAACCCCTCCTTCTGGGGAGATAGAGTTGGTGGCCTCCCAGGAAGAGGGCCACAGAGTAAAAGTGTAGACCAGACTGGCCCATGGGGTGCTGCAGGGCTGAGGCTGGGGCAGTCCTCATCTACCCTGAAAGATGGGGTCAAGTTTGATCAGTGTCTCCAGGAGATGATGGGGACTGGTGGGGGTAGCTGACTGCCCTCAGATGAGTGTTTGCTGTTGAATCTCAAGAACTTGAATCTCAGATCTTGGTGGGAACAAGGACCAGAAGAAATGACCAGGAAATGGGAGGGTTCTCCTGGCCCTGCAGATGCCCAGGTACCTGGCTTTGGGACCCTTAGGCTGTGCTAGGCCAGGTGGTACCTTGTTTGCATCCTGCATCCCTGTGGGACTTGAGGGCAGTGTTGGCGTCAGACTTGGGATAACCTGCCCTGCCCCAGAGGCATATAGAGACTTTGCCCTCAGGGGGTCACACAGGGCAGCCTTCTGCCCAGAACACATGATGGCCTTGCTTGTGGGTAGAGAGCACCCCTGCACCAGGTGCCAGCCCCTGCCCCTAACATTTCTGCCGCCCATGACCCCTTGACTTTGCCAGGTTTCCTCATCTCCCCCTTCCTGATGTGGGTTACACTTTCCACTCAACTCAGCCTCCACAGTGCCAAATGCCAGCCCATCACTGAAAGGCAAACACATGAATGAATCTATCCCCCACCAGGGTGCTTTCTTCATGGGAAAGCTGGGGTGACATAGACAGAACCCTGTGTTCTCACACAGACTTCCTTCCCCAGGGAAATTTCCTGCCTGTTCCTGTCATTGTGCAGCTCATTTTCTTCTGGATGGAGGTCCACTTTGATGGTCTCCTCTCATCAGGTTGAGCCCAGGGTCTCCACCATCTGTGTTCTATGCAGGTTGTACTTGGACAAAAGAGACTCACACTGGCTTGCTCCTTGCAAATGCAGAACTCTCTGGGAGAAAGACCATTGCACTGTTGTGAGGATCCTCCCTCCCATAAGACAAATCTATGCATGTACTAGGTGTTCAGAAAAATATTATTAAACAATTCTTCCCGATAATGAGGCTTAGGTGGTGTGATTTGTGGTTACATTTTGGGGGTCATGAGATAGCCTTGAAATCAGTTGTGGCAGGGGCCTTCACCACAGATTATTTTCATAAATCAACATGATCCTTTAGAAAAATAGTGATTTCAATTAGGAAAAGCAGATGTAGCTGAAGATTAATGCTCCTCAAAGTAAATTAAAATAATTGTTCAAATTCTTGACTTTTTGAAATTCCATTGCATTACCTATCATGTGAAATATTTAATCATATGTCAGAGATTTAAAATATGCATTGACTGAGTTAAAGGACAGTACAAAGTCTTAAAATCATAGGGACTCAGTGGTTATTTCTTCTCAAAAATTAAGAATCACTGTAAACTAACAATGGCCCTCTATTGGCTGTTTCATAATGACAAGTGTTTGCATGTCATAATTTATGAAGTTGGTGTCTAAGATAAATTGATAGGCTTTTCTTGTCTATATTATATTCTTAGTTCACTGACTTGACAGTGTTGTAAAGAGACCACCATGAGATATCTCACTGATTAGGTGTTGAATCTTTTGGTCACCCAGGGGAGGCAGGAGTCTGTGGTGAGCTCACTGCACCATCACCCAGGCCTGGCTCTGTGTTCTTCTCCGAACCTCTTGAGGAGCTGGGGGATGCCTCACCAAGAGCTGGGACCTACCATGCTGAGGTGCCATGGGCTGGGGCTCGGTTTGCAGGCATTGATGCTCACCTACCCTCAGATTCCTGATGCTTCTTCAGACTTGGCCCTCAAGGGTAGGTCAGTGTGTCTCCCTAGATTATGACCACTTGGCACTTCTGAGTAAACAGTCCCATCATATTAAGGTCAATATCTTCAATGGTATGTCCTGTTGACAGCATGCCCCTTGATGGGATGTGACAGGAAGGTCTCCATGGTCTTCCTCCAAATCCCATAACCCAGTATGCTCACAAGGAGAATATCAGACAAATTCCCATAAAGGGACCTTCTATGGGGTCCCTGACCAGTCATCCTCAAATGGTCAATTTCATCAAATGAAGACAGTCTGAGAAACTGTCAGCATCAAGAGGAGTTCTAGGAGATGCGATGACTAAATGCCATGTGGTATCACAAATGGACACTGAGACATAAATGGGACATTCAGGAAAACTGAAGAAATCTAATAAGCTGAGGATATAAGTTAACAATAGTGTATCAGTATTGGTCTTTAATTATGACAAATGTTCCACATAAGTGCAATATTCTACCTACAGGGGCCTGGGTTGGGGGTGCCCTAGAGTGCTCTCTACAACCTTCCCTATTTCTGTAAATCTAAAGCTATTGTAAAGAATGAATTTAATTTAGGAAATACCCTCACCCACCCCTGGCTTCCTTCAGGATCAGCTGTGCACAGGCCCTTTTCTGGGTCAGCAGAGCATGAACATCTGATCAAGGGGATCTTGTCTGAGAAATCTAAGCAGCTCCCCTGCCAGGCTCAGGCCAAAAAGGCAAGGGGCTTGTCCCAGGAGACAGTCCTGGGCCCCTCCCCATGGCCTCAGGGCCCTGGGCTGCCCTGTTCCTTTCTCAGGTCTGGACCCAGCCCCCACCATGGTACTGCAACACCAGGGCCCCTGTTTACCTCCAGCTGGTGGTAATTCCTCACCAAGGGATACTCCTACACCTCCTTGCTCCTCAGTGACCTTGATGTCTACCCTGAGCAGATATTCTCCACATAAATTTCAGCAGCAAACAAGGGAGGAAAAGACAGGAGGACTAGGGACTTTTAACCCCATAATTCAATCTCCCATGTAATCACAGTAAGGATATTGTTTAACTTTACATGAAAATGTTAATATCTTATATTTAGGTAGGAAACCATTTGGAACACCACCCTTATTAGGGGAATATATTAATCATGAATAACCATCTGTCATAACCTTGACTTTTGGACACTTTCCTAATTTTCCTTTAATTGTTGCTGAAAAGAGAGATCTGGTTTAGGCCTGTCCTGTTTTATTGGGGAATAAGTGCCTTTCTTTGCTGCATCCCCAGCCCCTGGCATAGCCTGACACTCACTAAAGGAACAAGCTTCCCACTTAGCCCAGGAGGACATCAATGGGGCTAGAGCCTGGAGTTGGGGTCTTGCTGGCAGCACGATCCAGCTGCTCAGAAGCAGCCCTGGATGCCCACAATCTGTCCCCCTACACTCTGTGGAAATGCCTGGAGTGGATGAGGCAGGGATGGTTGGCTGCAGTTTTGACTGAAGGGCTTGCTACCAGGTTAATTCACAGCTGACCTCTGGCAGTGCCCCCTGGCTCATCTAAAGCTGGTGGCTGCCGCCAAAGACTTGGACTACTCTGCCCAGACTCCTTCCCAGGCTGCCCCTTGAGCTGCTGGTCTCCACCTAACCCAATCACTCTGTCTACCTCACCCCTTCTGTGAGTGAGAATTCCATCCTCTCTTTGAGGCAGTCTTATCTATGAAGCCTCACCCAATCCCGAGCTGAACTTGTTTTTCCTCTTTGGGAGTTCTGAGGCCTGGAACCCACTGGTCTGCTGGCTGCATGTGTGTCTTCCATGTTACCCTGTGCTCCATGTACCATCTCCCAGTAGCTTTCATAGGTAGGGATAATGTAGGATATATTCACAATTTAGGGGAAACAGGCTGCCCTTTCCTCAGTGTAAATTATTGAGTGCTAATAGCCAAGTCACAAGGAAGAAGGAGACATTGTCATGGGGAGGGATTCAGTGGGCTGGGCTGGGTTCCAGGGATGGGAATTTCTGAGGGGAAAGTTAATCCTCTGATTGTCTCTTTTATTGTAAGGACCTACAGTATCATCTTAGCCATGTGTTTCCTAGGTCCAAAGCACCACAACAATCATCCCTGTAGAGTCTTAGAAGGATCAGTGTGTGGAAATGACAACCACCAAGTTCTTTTCCTCCCTTCATCCATGTGCTTTTTGCTTCCCAGCACCCCTGGGAGAGACTTACCCAACAAATGGCAGCAAACAACCACACAGCTTTGGAGGAATTTGTCCTGCAGGGCTTCTCAGAAAACCCCCAACTCTAGGGTGCCTTCTCTGCTCTCTTCTTCCTCCTTTACATGATGGCTCTTGCAGGGAATGGCCTCATCTTCATGGCCATCTGCCTGAACCCAGCACTCCACACCCCAATGTACTTCTTCCTCACCAATATTGCCATCTTAGATATTGCCTGCACATCCACAGTTCTCCCCAAGTTGCTGGAGAACCTTGTGGGTAAGGGCAGCACCATCTCCTACCAGGGCTGCATGACCCAGCTCTTCTTCCTGTCATGGTTTCTGGGGCAGAGCTACTGCTGCTCATGCTCATGGCCTATGACCACTATGTGGCCATCTGCCAGCCCCTCCACTATCACAAACTGATGAGCAGAACCCTCTGTGCCCTGCTGGCAGGCAGTGTGTGGGCAGTCAGTGGGGTCAGCACCTCTGTGCATACTGGCCTGATGGCACAGCTAAAGTTCTGTGGCTCCAGTCAGATCCATCACTTTCTGTGTGAAGTCCCCACACTGCTGCTCCTTGTTTGTGGCCCAACATACCTGAACAACATCATGATTGTTATTGCAGATGTTTACATTGGGGTAGTCAACTTTCTGCTCACCATGGTGTCCTATGGCTTCATCATCACCAGAATCCTGCACATCCACTCAACTGAGGGCAAGCACCGGGACTTCTCCACCTGTTCCTCCTATCTCCTCATGGTCTGCATGTACTACTCCACTGTCATCTACACCTACATCCTCCCAGGGTCCGGCTCCTCCATGGAAAATGGCAAAGTGGTAGCCATTTTGTACACAGCAGTCAGCCCCATCCTGAACCCACTCATCTATGCTCTGTGGAACAAGGCTGTAAAAGTGGCCCTCAGGAGGGTGTTTCCCACATTTGGTAAATGAAAGGGATTTGCCAAGATGATTTTTTCTGTATGTTAAGGAGTTAGTTTCAAAGAATGGCTGAGAATATGGTAAAAGTGGCAAGGAGGACGATATAATTTGTGTGATGGATTTATAAACAATGCATTTGCCCCAGTGAAAATCAGGGAACATTCTATGGGGCATTAACTGAACTTTCCAAGGAGCAACTATGGATTTTCTCTAGGTTTCAGGAGAGTGGGAAGTGAGGGGTAAATGCAATGGGAGAGTAAGTGGCCTAGAGGAACAGGAAAAGTCCAAGAAAGATATACATGTGGGTCTCTCCCTCCAGTGTCTGTTGATGCTTTCACCCACATTTGAGAACCAGGGAACAAGGCTGTAGCCTTCATGTGGGGGCACTGCTGGCCACTTCTAC
The DNA here is from genome assembly GCF_015220235.1 of Choloepus didactylus. NCBI lineage: Eukaryota > Metazoa > Chordata > Mammalia > Pilosa > Megalonychidae > Choloepus > Choloepus didactylus. The sequence goes on from NW_023637581.1 coordinate 410,262, forward strand.
TTTGGGTGGGTTCTGGGGTTCTGGATTGCTTTGTGCATTTTGACAAGGGGGTTGTCAATATTCTTCACTGAAGAGACTCCCTTGGACCCTGATTCTCCATTCCAACTCCTCTTGGCATGAGTTTGTGGAAAAGACAAGAGACATTGCTCCTCACCATGTCTATGAGGGGCAGCAGACTTGGCTCTGTGAAGAGGATGACAGGTGGTGTAATCCAGCCTTCCATTTTAGCAACCTGCACAGTAAAGTTATATTTTAATTTAACTTTTCCTTTCATGAAAATGTAGCCACATTATTTAACTAAGAATCTTTGCTAAAACAAGAAAGGTTTTGGTTTTTAGTTTGTAAGAAATCTTCTCCTATATTACTTCTATGTGTTCAGTTCCTCCCCAACCTCTTTATTCCCCTCCTTTTCCTCCTCCTACTGGTCCTTCCCCTTCTGTTTTCCATCACTGTCATTATTAGGGTTATACTCTACTTCTAGCCTCTAAATGTTTCTGTTATTCATTGTTACAGCTCTCTTCTCTTCATAATTGCATTCATGTCCACATCTGTATTTATTATTATTATTTTCCAGCAATACCCAAATATATAACTAGGATCCATTCCTCACCCCCAAACCCCAAGCTCATTGATACAACTGTGTAGCTAACATAGCTTCTGGAAGCTTCCTGGGCATCTCATTCAATAGTCTAAATACACAATCTTTATTGTCCTCAGCCCCTTATAGTTCTAAGTGTTACAATCACTGAAAAATTATTGATCCTCTTCCTAGCCTCTGTATCCAAAACATCCTCAAAACCTATTGATTGAATCTGAGCACCTGTCATGTCTGCCAATTCTCACATATTCAACATTCACCCAAAGATGCTATAGCATCAACATTTTTCAACTGGTCTTCCTACTTGTTTTCTTGACCTCCCAAATCAGGTTTCTACCCTGTATCCAGAGATACAGATCTCACAGCCTGTTATAATGAAAAGTTTCAAGCATACAGCAAAGTTGAAAGATTTTACAGTGAACATTTATGTTCCCATTACATAAATTCTACCATTAACTTGTTCCTATAGTTGTTTTATTTATCTATCCATGAATCTATCCATCAATTCACCTTGTTTTAAGAATTTCAAAGCAAGTCTCAAACATTAGTAACTCTTCTCCTTAAATACCTCATTGTGATTATCATTAAAGTTCAACTTTTGTTTACAGTTTCTTTTCTCAGTGTGGTAAAATTTTCAGTTAAATGTATTAAACAAGAGTGCACATTTTCTGAGTTTTGACAACTGCATACAGCTGCATAACCCAAACCCTTAGCAAGATACAAAATATAATTCCCCATCCCAGAAGATTCTCTCCTACTCTTTCCCAGTCCATTCCCACCTCATTCCTTTCTGAAGTCATCACTGTTCTGATTTGTTCCATGATAGATCAGTTTTGGATGTTCTAGAACATTATACAAATGGAATTATAGAACACATGATGCTTCTTTCATTTAGCTTACTATTTTGGGACTTCATTTCACTGCATGTACTGTTAGTTTGTTCTCTTTTATATTTCTAGTATTCCATTGTATACACCACATTTTATTCATCCATTCACCTATTGATGGACTTTTTACTCAACTTTCAGCTATTATGAATAAAGCTGTTATGAATATTTGCATATATATCCTTCTGCAGATGTGTTGTTATTTTCTTGGTTAAATACTAGGAGTGTAATTGCTGGGCCTTAGGGAATGTGGATGTTTGTGTTTATAAGAAACTGTCAGTGTTTCTTAAAAATGGTTGTACCCTTTCACAGTCTCACTAGCTATGAATGAGCATTCTGCTTCTCCACAACCTCACAAACAATTGTTGTTATACAAATAAATGTTTTAAAATTCAAAATCTAAACATGTCCTTCCACTGCTTATAGTCTTGGAGTAGCTTTGTATTGCCAATGGATGATGTTAGAAATTTCATATCATATGGAAAGCACATTTATTTTTCCATAGTATAAGGATACGGTGCTATAAACTTCCCCTTAAGTACTGCCTTAGCTGCATCATATAAAATCTATATGTTGTCATTTTCATTAAGTTCACAATATTGTCTAATTTCCTTTTATATTTCTTATTTGAACCATCAAAGTGCCAGTCCTCAATATTTGTGAGAACATCAGCAACAATCCAGGTGAGGAAACCCAACAGCTCTGTATTTTCCTCCAACTCCTTCAGACCCTTGCATATATATTTTTATTCTCTGTCCAAATTACTTTGGGATGTGTTGCTTTTCACACTAACCTATTCAAACTTACCAGGTCTCCTTCTTACTAAAAGTTCCATGTAATTATTGTATTTGAACAAACTGTACAAGTTAAATTGTTTAGGAAATATACATCTTGGGCCAACTAAATATCTCTTCCCCTGGTCTCACATGGAATATTAATATTTAAAATGCACTCAGTATTGTCCTTTACCCTTTGGCCAGATTTGTCATAGTCCTAACCACATCTGCTTCTTTCATATCTCTAGTTGAAGTCTGGACTCTTTTTCAGCTTTTTAAACAGTTGCTATATGTGATAATACTGACATTCATATCTGCTGATTTCTAGCTCTGAGTTTCAGGTGTCACACACATCCCAAAGTTCCAGAGATTTATCAGGATATACACAAAGGAAACAGCATCTCAGAATCTGGAGATAGCCATTACAATTCAGGAATAGATGTGACTTCTGTAAGAGCTTACAATCTAGGGACCACTACAATAAGTATTCTCCTGATAAGCTATGCTCTAAGGACCAATTCTGAGTTTATACATTGTGGTTAGTCCATATTGGTGAGGCATTATAGTGCTTGCCTTTATTTCTGGCATAGTCACTCAAAATGCTGTCTACAGGATCCATTTACATCCTTGCACGTCTCACAGCTTCACTCCCCACAGTTGCTCAATGTTTCATTGCATGCAGACACAATAGTTCACCATTCCCTTTCTTAGTCAATGTATCCTTAGGCTACGTGCACCCATTCCAAATCATGCACTGTCTCCATAAACACCAGTGTGTAAGTTTCCATTCATGTCCCTGCTCTCAGATCCCCCAATTATATTCCCCATAATGAGGTTAAAGGACCTTAATGCACCCACATACCTAGCTTTTTGTGGAACCACACCACTCTCCTCCAGACAGGCTATACCTTTCTGCCTCCTAACCAAGAGTATATATGTACATCCCTCTGCTCATGTTTTCTCCAGGACTCTTATTCCTGTTTATAATTTTCCATACAATTTTATAGTGCTATATTCACATACCATATAATTATCCACAGTGTACAATCAGTTGTTCATGATGTTATCATACAGTTGTGCATTTATAACCACAGTCAGCACTTGAACATATTGATTACTATAAATGTAGTTTTTAATGAATAATAAAAAGGAAAATAAGATATCATACAATACAATAGTAGGGTACGACAACAACACCACTACCAAGAATCCCATATCCCTCCCTTTTATCCTCCTCTCAAACAAATTTAGCTTTGGTATATTGCCTTTGCTACATTTAATGGAAGAATATTACAATACTGTTGACCATAGACTCCAGTGTGCTTTGATTATAATTTTTCCCCAGTAATATCCCCTTTCCAACACTCTACATAGTTGAAATTCATTTGTTCTTCCACATGCAAGATCTGTTTTATATTTGTACATTTAGTCACAATCATTGACCACTCCAGTTTTTGCTAAGTTAAATAGTCCCAGTCTTTATCATCTACCTTTACCTCAGGTGTCGTTCATGTCCCCAAGCCACCTCTTTCAGCTTTAGTCATGACCTTCTTTTTTCAGTGTATTTACAATATTGTGCAATCACCACACAGTATTATGTTATCTATTTCTGGATCTGTACAATCAATCCTGCTGAACATTCTGTAGTGCTTCAGCAACAAATGTCCAATGCCTACCCTTTTTCTATCTCCTGATAGCCTTTGTTATCAGCTTTTAACTCTCAAAGTTTTCTTTTTAAAGTTAGTTTATATTTCTGAGGACATGCAGTGTTTGTCATTTTTTTTTTCTGGCTCGCTTTGCTCAACATAATGTCCTCAAGGTTCATACACATTATTGTATGTTCTGTGTCTTTGTTCTGCCTTATAGCTGTGTAATATTCCACCATGTGTATGCACCACAGTTTGTTTACCCACTTGTCCTTTGATGGACATTTGGATTGTTTCCATCTCTGGCCTATTGTGAATAATGCCATGATATATATCAGGTTAGAAATGTCTATTCATGTCTTAACTTTCAGTTCCTCTGAGTATACAACTAGTAATGGAATATCTGGGTCATATGGAAAATTTATACTTAGCTTCCTGAGGAATTGCCACACTGTCTTGCAGGTTGGTTGCACCATTTTAGATTCCCCAAAACAGTAAATAAATGTGCCTTTTTCTCCCCATCCTCTCTAGCATTTGTAATTTTCTGGTTTTTTGGATAATGGCCATCCTGTTAGGTGAGAGATGATGTCTCATTGTGGTTTCGATTTGCATTTCCCTAACAGCCAGTGAAGTTGAGCATTGTTACATATGCATTTGTGCCATTTGTATTTTCTCTTCAGAAAACTGTCCATGTCTTTTGCACATTTTTAATTGGGTTGTCTTTCTGTTGTTGAGTTGTAGGCTCACTTTATGTATTTGGGACATTAATCCCTTATCTGACATGTGGTTTCCAAATATTGTCTTCCATTGTGTAGGCTGACTTTTCACCTTTCTGACAGAGTCCTTTGATGTACAAAAGTGTTTAATTTTGAGGAGGTCCCATTTGTCTATTTGTTCTTTGGTTTCTTGTGCTTCTGGTGTAAGGTCTAGGAAACTACCTCCTATCGAAAGAGCTATAAAAAATTGCTCTATATTATCTTCTAAGAGTATTATTGTCCTAGCACTGACATTTAGGTCATGATTCCATTTTGAGTTAAGTTTTGTATAAGCTATGAGATAGGAGTCGTCTTTCATTCTTTTGGAAGTGGATATCCAGTTCCTCAAACACCATTTAATGAAGAAGCTGCTCTGTCCCAATTGCTTTAGCTTGAATGCCTCATCAATATCAATTGTCTGTAGGTGCAGAAGTCTATGTCTGAATGCTCAATTCAATTATGTTGGTCAGTATATCTATCCATATGCCAGTAACATGCTGTTTTGAGCACTGTAGCTTTGTAATATGCTTCAAACTCAGGTAGTATACTTCAAAGTCAGGCAGAGTGAGAGCTAGTACTGACATCTTAATAATATTTAGTCTTCCAATCTATGAACATAGTATGCTCTTCCATATTTTAGGTCCTGCTTTATTTCTTTTAGCAGTTTCTAGTAGTTTTGTTGTTATAGGTCTTTTGAGGCCTCCATTAAGTTTATTCCTAAATACATGAATATATTTGTTGCTAGTGTAAATGGAATTATTTTCTGAATTCCTTCCTCTTGTGGAACATTACTTGTGTATAAGAACACTACATATTTTTGCATGTTGATCTTTTTTCCTGCCACTTTGCTATAGTCATTGATTAGTCCTAATAGTTTTGGCATAGATTTTTCTGGGGTTTTCTACATATACAAGAGAGAAAGTTTTATTTCTTCCTCTCCAATTGGAAGCCTTTTATTTCTTTTTCTTGCCTGATTGCACTAGGTAGAACTTCCAGCACAATACTGAATAACAATGGTGACAATGGGCAACCCTGGCTTCTTCCTGATCTTGGAGGGAAAGTTTTCATTCTCTTCCCATTGCATAAAATGTTAGCTGAGGGTTTTTCAAATATTGCACTTATCGTATTGAGAAAAGTCCTTTCTATTCCTATTCTTTGAAGTGTTTTCATCAAGAAAGGATGTTGAATTATGTCACATGCCTTTTCTGCATTGATTGACATGATAATGTGTTTCTGCTTTGATTTATTGATGTGCTGTATTACATTAGTTGATGTCCTTGTGTTTAGACAGCCTTGCAGACCTGGAATAAAACCCATCTGGTCATGGTATATAATTCTTTTAAATGTGCTGCTAGATTCTATTTGTGAGCATTTTGTTGAGGATTTTTTCATCTATATTCATTAAAGATATTGGTCTATAATTTTCTTTTTATAGTATCTTTAACATATTTGGTATTATGGTGATTTTGGCTTCATAGAAGGAATTGGGTAGATTTCCCTTGTCTTCAATTTTTTGAAGAGTTTGAGGAGGATTGGTTCTAATTTTTTCTTGAATGTGTGGTAGAATTTGCATGTAAATCCTTCTGGTCCTGGGCTTTTCTTTTTTGGGAACTTTTTGTTGACTGACTCAGTCTTTTTACTTGCAATTGTTTTGTTGAGGTTGTCTGTTTCTTCTCAAGTCAATGTTAGTTGTTTATGCTTTTCTAGGAAGTTGTCCATATCATCTAAGTTGTCCAGTTCATTAGCATATAGTTTCTCATAGTATCTTCTCATTATCTCCTTTATTTCTGCAGTGCCAGTTATTATGTTTCCCTTACTATTTCTGTTTGCATTTATTTGCATCTGTTCTCTCTGTCTCTTTTATTTTAGCCTAGCTAAGGGTCCATCAATTTTGTTGATTTTCTCAAAGAATCAGCTTCTGGTTTTGTTGATTCTCACTATTGTTTTCCTGTTCTCAATATCATTTCTTTCTGTTATAATTTTTGTTGTTACTTTTCTTCTGTTTGCTTTGGGGTCAGTTTGTTGTTCTTTTTCTAGTTCCTCCAGGTGAACCAAAAATTCCTCTATTTTTTCCCTCTCTTCTCTTTTTATATAGGCATTTAGGGCAATAATTTTCCCTCTCAGGACTGCCTTTGCTGCATCCATAAGTTTTGGTATGCTGTGTTTTCATTGTCATTTGCCTTGAGGTATTTACTAATTTCTCTTGTAATTTCTTCCTTTATCCAATGGTTTTCTAAGAGTTTGGTGTTTAGCCTCCATATGTACAAATTTTATAATTTTCTGCCTGTTGTTTTCCCAACTCCATTCCATTATGATCTGAGAAAGTGTTTTTTATAATATCAATATTTTTTAATTTGTTGAGGCTTGCTTTGTGACCCAACATGTGGTCTATCCTAGAGAATGTTTCATGAGCACTTGAGAAAAATGTGTATCCTTCTGTTGTGGGGTGTAATGTTTGATACATGTCTGTCAAATCTAGTTCATTTATCATAAAATACAACATCTCATTTCCTTATTAATCCTCTGTCTAAATGTTCTATCCATTGATGAGAGCAGTTTATTGAAGTCTCCAACTATTATCGTAGAGTTAGCTACTTCTCCTTTCAGCATTCTCAGTGTTTGCCTCAGGAATTTTGGGGAATTCTGGCTTGGTTCATAAATATGTATGATAGTTATGTTGTCTTGATGAATTGACTCTTTAATTGATATTTAGTGTTCTTCTTTGTCTCTTTTAATTGTTTTACTTTTGAAGTCTCATTTGTCTGATATTAATATAGTTATCCTGCTTTTTCTCTGGTTGCTATTTGCATGAAATAGATTTTTCCGACCTTTCACTTTCAGCCTATTTTTGTCCTTGTGTCTAAATTGAGTTTCTCATAGACAGCTGTGCCAGGTTGAATGTATTATGTCCCCCAAATGTCATTATCTTTGCTGTAATTTTGCATGGGCAGACCTATCAGTGTTAATTAGATTGAAATTCTTTGAGTGTTTCCATGGAGATGCACCCCACCTAACTGTGGGTAATGACCCTGATTGGATAACTTCCATGGAGGTGTTGGCCTGCATATTGGGTGGGTCTGAATTAAATTACTGGTGCACTATATAAGATCAGACAGAAGGAGTGAGCTAGCTACAGCCAAGAGGGACACTTTGAAGAATGCACTGGAACTGAGAGATGAGCTTCAGCTTACAGAGACATTTTGGAGAAGGATTTTGAAAGCAGAGTTTTGCTCCAAAGAAGGTGAGAGAGGACAAATATTCCAAGTGCAGCTAAGAGTGACATTTTTGAGGAACTTCAGCCTATAGAGGAATGTCCTGGGTCAAAGCCATTTTGAAACCAGAACACTGGAGCAGATGCCAGCCACATGCCTTCCCAGCTAACAGAGGTTTTCTGGACACCATTGGCCATCCTCCAGTGAAGGTACCCAATTGCTGATGTGCTACCTTGGACACTTTATGGCCTTAACACTGTTACTGTGTAACCAAATAAACCCCCTTTTATAAAAGCCAATCCATCTGTAGTGTTTTGCATTCTGGCAGCATTAGCAAACTAAGACAACAGCATATGGATGGGTCCTGATTTTTAAAACCCCATTCTGCCAATCTGTGTCTTTTTATTGAGAAGTTTAACCCATTAACATTTAGTGTTATTACTGTAAGGGCAGTACTTTCTTCTACCATTGTGTCTTTTGTATTTTATATGTGAGGTCTTATTTTTTCCTCTCTCTCCTTTTAGACTTCCTCATAATCTTCATTTCTACACTCTTTGAAAACCTCTCTCTCCTGTCTTTCCTATCAGCCTGAAGCACTCCCTTTAGTATTTCTTGTAGCAACAGTCTCTTAGTGACAAACTCTCTCAGTGTCTGTTTGAAACTATTTTAATCTCTCCTTCATGTTTGAAGGACAGTTTTGCCATATATAGAATTCTTGGGTGGCAGTTGTCTTTCAGTATCTTAAATATCTCACACCACTGTCTTGCCACCTCTATGGCTTCTGCAGAGTAATCTGTACATAGTCCTATTAAGCTTCCCTTGTATGTGATGGATTGCTTTCTCTTGCTGCTTCTGTAATTCTCTCTTTGTCTTTGACATTGGACCATCTGTTCAGTAAGTGTCTTAGAGTAGGTCTATTGAGATTTATTCTGTTTGGGGTATGCTGTACTTCTTGAATCTCTAATTCTCTGTCTTCCATGAAGTGTCAGGAAATTTTCAGTGAATAATTTCTTCTATTATTCTCTCTGCCACTTTTCCCCTCTCTTCTCCCCTTGGGACACCTATAACATGTATATTCATGTGCTTCATGTTGTCACTAAGCTCCCCATGACCCTGCTCATATTTTTCCATTCTTTCACCATCTGTTCTTTTGTATGTATGAATTCAAATGTCTTGTCTTCCTATTCACTGATCCTTTCTTATGACTGTTTTATCCCTCCATTATCTTTTTCATTTTCTCCATTATGCCCTTCATTCCCATAGGTTCTGTCATTTGTTTTTTCAATTTCATGAATTCTTCTTTAGGGTCATCCAGTGTCTTCCTCTTATCCTTCATCTCTTTTGATATACTTTCCCTCAGTTCATTGATTTGATTTCTTTTTTACTTTTTTTATTATTATTCATTTTATTGAGATATATTCACATACCACACAGTCATACAAAACAAATCATACATTTGACTGTTCACAGTACCATTACTTAGTTGTACATTCATTACCAAAATCAATCCCTGACACCTTTATTGTCACACACACAAAAATAACCAGAATAATAATTAAAGTGAAAAGGAGCAACTAAAGTAAAAAAGAACACTGGGTGCCCTTGTCTGTTTGTTTCTTTCCTTCCCCCACCTTCCCACTCATCCATCCACAACCTAGACAAACGGGAGTGTGATCCCTATGACCCCCCCCAATTCCCACTGTCCCCCCTCATAAGCCACATTTTTATACAATTGTCTTCAAGATTCATGGTTTCTGGGTTGTAGTTTGATAGTTTCAGCTATCCACCACCAGCTACCCCAATTCATTAGAACCTAAAAAGTGTTGTCTATATTGTGTGTAAGAGTGCCCACCAGAGTGACCTCTCGGCTCCTTTTGGAATCTCTCTGCCAATGAAGCTTATTTCATTTCCTTTCACATCTCCCTTTTGGTCAAGAAGATGTTCCCCATCCCATGGTGCTGGGTCTACATTCCTCCCCAGGAGTCATATTCCACATTGCCAGGGAGATTCACTCCCCTGGGTGTCTGATCCCACATAGGGGGGAGGGCAGGGATTTCACCTTTCAAGTTGGCTTAGCTAGAGAGAGAGGGCCACAACTGAGCAACAAAGAGGCATTCAGGAGGAGGCTCTTAGGCACAATTATAGGGAGGCCTCACCTCTCCTTTGCAGCAACATCATTGTCTTGATTTTTGTATTGATTTAGGAGATTTGTTTGAACATACTTAATTAGTTCTTCCTTCAGTTCATTGAATTGATTTAGCATTAATTGCCTCAACTCCTGTATCTTGATTGAACTATTTGTTCCTTCAGCTGCTCCATCTTTTTGTGTTTCCCAGTATGGCTCATTTTCTTAAGCTGCCTAGGCATCTGACTTTCTTGATTAGTTTATTCTGGAGCTCTTTTTCACTCTTTTACATAGGGTTTCCTTGTTGGTTGCTTTTGTTCTCTAAACTTTGGTGATCAGTTCAGCTTATTCTAGACCTCTAACTTAGGTTCTATTTAGTTAATCAGAGTTTTTCACCTCTTGTTTTTCTGTTTCTTGCCCTGCATCTATGCAGCCTTTTAGTGTGAGGGTCTCCTCAGATATGGCCCAGGGAGGCCAGGTCTCAAGAGGAGGGTATGGAGTTTCCTTGAGAATAAGACCCTCCTGTGAGGCCTTTAGATTCTGTGCTTTTCCTATCCTCTCCAGCAGGTGGTGTTTGCCAGCCTGCTGTTCCCCCACCAGTGTAAGGAGGATGGAGCCTTTAGTTCTCCTAGTGCCCCTGATCCTGTCAAAGGCATGGCTGACTGAAGTTGTTCTCTGAATTCCAGCCCCTGTGGTCTGAGTTTCCCAAAGGAGTGCTGCCACTAGAGCTGGACCATGCCCCCTTTTCTTGTGGAGGTTATGTCCTTTAGGGTATTGTCTCCCCCAGTAGACTTATTGATTTGTCTCTTAGAGCTATCTTAGCTCTGCTGTTGCCTGTGCCCAAATTGCAAGTTTTTGAGTCTTTCTCTAATGGTCTATGTAGAATAGTTATTTAAATGAAAGAGAGAAAAAGAAAAAAAAGGAGAAAGGACAAAAAGTCCTTTTATAGAGTATTTAAAAAATGGTGCTTTAATTCCATCCTTGCAGTTCTGATGGGCTACTGAAATGCAAAAAGACAAGGAGTTGGAGAGCAACTGAGGAGCCAATAAGAAATCCAAAAAAACAAATTTTCAGAGAAATGCCCTGGCTCCCTGGGTTTGCAGATTTTGCCTTATTCTATTTGAGCCCAGCTCTTCTCCATATTATATTCACCCCCAAATCCAAAAGTTTCTGTTTTCTGTTTTTGCTTGTTTTTTGCTCTTTTTGCTAGTCCTGTCTCATCTCTGTCAGGCTGACTACTCCCAGATTCTCCAGTGTCTCATGTCACTTTATCTATGGTTGGAATTTTTGTTCAGCACTCTGAGTTGATAATTAGTTCTACAGCTGGGACTGGGTTGAACCTCCCTCCTGGCTCCAAGCACTGATGACTTCTCCTCCCCCAGGAAATCAGCTGCAAAACAGAACATTGTGATTGGCAGGAAGGAACAGTGGCCTCCTGGCCATGAGAACTTACAGATTTTGCTGATTTCAGCTGCTCCATGTGTTCAAGATTATTATATGATGCATGACAAAACTTGGATTTCCCTGAAGTGAGAGGTGAACTTTTGAGCATCAAACAGGATTTACATGAAAATGCAGTGAGGAAAGGTGGTCCAGGAGGCTCCTTTCTAAAACACCCATTCTGGGAAACATGATCTTATTGGTGTTCCTGTTCATCTGTATCATAAGAAGTTTCTCAAAATGAACACTAACCATTCATCCACCACAACTGGAGGAAGACTGCTTCAAGTGGGTTATCTTAGAAATGGACCTTGAGATAAGAAGTTGATGTCAGTAATTTATTATGTAGATGCTCCAAGCTAGCCAACACAGGCAGTGAAAGAAGCCAAGCAAGAGTATGATTCCAGGTGATCCCAGTTTAAGTCTGACACAACTGTTTGTCTACCTTGAGACAAGGGAGCTGGGTTTCAACCCTCCCATACCAGCCAGACACTGTGCTAGGTCAGTGAATCAGGAAGATGTGGTTCTGTTGTCCTTGATTCCCAGAGGTGGACAGGGCCTTGTACAGCTCTGTGAACTACAATCTTTTAAAGAATGCCATGATTGCATGGGTCCTGTGCTAGAATAAATGGGAGATGGCTGAAGGACACTGTCCTAAGTAAATAAAAGAATCAAGGCTAAGAGCATATAGGGCAAACATGGAGATGGGCAGAAGTGGGAAAATGAGAGTCACAGAGTTTCTATTGAGAGTAGGGAGATGGCCCAAGCAACATGGTTCTGTACTCTATCTCTGTGAGTCCAAGAGAGAGGCCAACCCTTCCTGAAATTAAGAAGCAGAGGACCAAACATGACAGTGAACTGGGGCTGAGGTTGTCCAGCAAAGGTCAGCACTTTGGACAGGGTTGAGAAGACCTTGAGCCCACCACCCACTCTTTCCTCCACTGATGGAGCTGGAATCTAGAAAAGTCACCAGCTATGAAACAAACATTTTCTAGGAGATGGGACAGCTTGGGAGGGTCTCTTATGATCATCAGCTCTGCAAATAGGACCCTCCATCTTCCTGGAGGCCAGGAAGAAAAAGGAAGCACGGGGCCCATTCGTATGTTGGGCTAAATATCTACTTTGGGCAGTGGGGTAAAGCAGAAGCTGGTGTACATCATTCATTAGGATCCAGAGCATGGTAATTTTTTTTATTATGTGGGCCATGTGCTACCTGATGTAGCAGTGATGAAGCAGCAGAAGACAATAGGAAAATGAATGATCAAGTTAGTCTCCAATAACAATTTATTCATGGACACATACATGTGAATTACATACAATTTTCACATACCCTGAAATATCATTCTTTGATTTTTTGACCATTTTAAAACATCAACTTTTGTTAGTTGTGAGTTCTACAAAAACAGAGACCAGATTTGGCCATGGGCTGTGATTAACTAACATTAGCTAAGCCATTAGAGGTGCATTGTTGCCTTGATTCAGTGAAGCCTAGACTTGCTATGTGAAGAAGGCAGTTATGGAAGCAGATGCTGAGGAATTTCCAGCAAGAGGCAGGCACATGTGTCCCTCAGTCCACCCCTGAAGCTGCACACTGGTAAAACCAGATTGCCAGCTGATGAGAGCTGCCCTGCATGTGACTCCTTATGAGCATGAGGGCTGTGTCTGCCCTGGGGAAAGCAGGAGGCCAGTTCAACAGTTAGCTCATTGACTCAGAATGGCATGAATCCTCATTATCTGATCAGCCAGTTAGGCCAGGGGTCCACCTATGCTTGATGATGCTATAGGACAGCCAATGTCTGGATGCTGTGCCCCTAAATCATCAACCCTGCTCCAGCCAAGAACCACCCAAGGTGATCAGAATATCACCAGTTCTGACTCAATGTTTAGATCCGAACCGGAGACCTAGTCATGTTCTCTGGTTCTGCTTGGTCACAGCACACAGGTTCTGTGCTAATAGATCCCTCAGGCCTACAGCTGCCTAACTGAGTTCACATCTCTGGGGCTATTTTAGGTGATATAAGGACTCTATTCTTTTTCACAAATGTTTGACAGTGTTGGGGCTGTGGAAAGGGAGTGTTGAATGCAATAAATGAATCTAACTTGTTATTAATAAATCACATGGCCACTCAGAAGATGATAGGAAGGAAGGAGGTGACTTACATGACTTTGAAAAGCAATGTTAGAACTAGGCTTTCTAAGGTTAACAGCAAAAAGAACTGCTAACAATCACAGTACTCTGGTAAATTTGCTGTTCACTTGGGTACAAGGCAGCAATTAAGCAGCTCTGTTTTTGCATGAAGGATCGAAAAATTGTAAATATATTGCAGACAATCAAAACCTTATAAATATGTTGGAAAAATAAATTACAAATGGATATGGTGGGACAGATCCTGTGGTGTATTGGCTTTGGAGAGATCAATATGGCACTTTTTAAAAATAATCCATTTATGCATTGATAAACATAGTGATAACTAGATATGTTTTATGCTTGGATTTGTAAATATGCAGAAACCAGGGACACCCCAATATCAATGGACATTCCTGAACTCAGATATAGGCTTGTGGAAAAAATTCTGTAATAAAATGAACCAGTGTTCCTTGAAGAGTGGTTTGTTCCAGGGCTGGAGCAGGGAAAATGCAAGATAAGCCTGGAACATCTGAGGTGATAGAACACAAGGAAATGGTGGTGTTCTGTCTGATTATGGGTCACACAAAGTGTTGACACCATCTAAGTGCTGGGCATGGAGCTGGACTCCCAGGAGAGTCTTTATTTTCCTGGGGTTACATCACACAGCTAAGGCTTCTTTTTCAGGGATTAATGCCACCTTTTGTTTCCCTAACGAGTATTCAAACTTTGAGAGCCAAAATTGGCCAAATATTTCTAATTATTTACATTTTAGGTTATGTACTTTTTAAAATGCAATTTTATTGATGTATTCACAGACCATATAATCAATCCAAAGTATACAATGACTCACAGTATCATCATATGGTTGTGCATTCATCACCACAGTCAATTTTAGAACATTTTCATTACTCCAAAATAAAGAAAGAAAAAAGTACACCCCAAATATCCTATACCCCCTATACCCTACTATTATTTATACATTTTATCTTTTTTTTATTATTCATCTGCATATGCAATGGATAAAAGGAGTACCAGTCACAAGGTTTTTGCAATCATGCAGTCACATGATAAAAGCCATGTAGTTATACAATCATCAAGAAACAAGACTATTGGATTACAGTACAATGGATTCATGTATTTACTTCTAGCTATTATAATACATTAGAAACTAAAAAGAAATACCTATAAAATGCATAATAGACACAGGCCTGGAGGTGAGGCAAGATGGCAGAGAGGTGAGGTGTAGCTTTTATTTACTCCTCCAGGGCAGTAGGTAGAAAGCCAGTAACTGAGTGGACTGGACACTGCAGAGCAATTTGACTCTGGGCATACTTCATACAACACTCACAAATGCATGGAAAAACTGAGATTGGCAAAATCTGTATGTTCTTGTGCCCAGGGGACTCATGCCTCTCCCTGCCAGTCCTGAGGGAGGAGGGGCCATCAGTGCTGGGAAAGAGGAGGGAGAACTGCAGTTGCAGCTCTTATTGAAAACTCAGACTGTTGATTGAAACTACAAATATAGTTAGACTGAGACCAGACACTGGAGAATCTGGGAGTAGTCAGCCCAGTGGAGAGGAGGTAGGGCTAGCAAAAACAGCAAAATAAAAAAAAAACACCCAAACATAAAAACAGAATTTTTGGAGTTCTGGTGAACATAAAATGGACAAAGGCAGGGCTCAAACAGAATCAGGCTCATATGCAAATCCAGAGAGCGAGGTCCATTGTCTGAAGAGTCGGTTTCTTTGCTTTCTTCATTGTTCCTTAATGGCCAGAATCTTCTTGTCTCTTAGCATTTGAATAAACCATTAGAACTGCAAGGAGGACCCTTCATTTTTTTATTTTGTTTTAATTTTTCTCTTTTTCTAAAACAATTACTCTCAGAAGCCCATTAAAGAAAGCCTCAAAGACTTGCAATTTGGGCCCAGGCAAGAGCAGAGCTAAGACAGCTCTGAGAGACAAAGCAATAAGTCGAGAGGCTGAGAAAATTCACTGAAGACCACAACTTCCCAAGAAAAGGGGAGCATCTCCTTACAGCCATCTTCCTGGAGGGCTGGGAACACTCCTGTCCAGGGCCAGTGCCACATCCCAGAGCTGTCCCAAATAAACCAGTGTGATGGGAAGTGTTTCCAACAACACACACACAGCACAATATTGAATGTGGACAATAGCCTTTCCTCAACTTACAGCTAATTGTCCCAGAGCTGGGAAGGCAAAGCTGGGTGAAAAGGGGGAAATTAACACACCCCATTCAGCCATCATTTCTGCAGATTGGGAATGTCCCTACATGACCCTGCAGCCCAGAAATCCCTGGGGGACAGCACTCACCTGTGACATAGCACAGTCTTCCATCAGCAGAGTCACTGGGGGGCATGGCTTGGAGTAGGGAACCACTTGCAAGTCCCAGGGACCATACACCAATACCAAGGACTTGGGGGTCAGCAGTGGAGAAAAACTGGTGAGACTGAACTGGAGGATTAGATTATTGCAACAACTTTAAATCTCTAGGAACACATGGGAGATTTGATTGTTAAAGCATCCCTCCCTCCTTAAGTGCTCAGACATATACCCCACATTCAGGGCATGCAACACCAAATACACATGAAAACTTGGTCCACCAATTGGAACTCACAAGACTCATACTCCCACTCACCACTAAGACAAAGTGGGGGAGAACTGGCTTGAGGGGAATAGGTAGCTTGTGGATGCCTCCTGCTGGTTAGTTAGAGAAAGTGTTCACCATGAGTCTAATGACAAATTAGAGATAAGTGTTTGAATCAGTTACATATACTAAAAGAAACCTATCAAGTTAAGCAAATGCCAAGAGGCCAAAAACAACAGAAAATTTTACAGCATATGAAAAAGCAGATGATATGGATAACCCAAACCCAAACATCCAAATCAAAAGATCAGAAGAGACACAGTACTTGGAGCAATTAATCAAAGACCTAAAGACAAATGAGATCATGGTGCAGGATATAAAGGACATGAAGAAGAACCTATAGAAGTGTAAAGAAATTGCAAGAGTAAATTAAAAAACAGACAATCTTATGGAAATAAAAGAAACTGTTGACCAAATTAAAAAGATTCTGGAAACTCATATTACAAAACTAAAGGAAGCTGAACAGCGAATCAGTGACCTGGAGAATGACAGAACAAAAAAATGAAAGAACAAAAGAAAGAGTGGGGAAAAATCAAAATGGCCCTCAGGGATATGACACATAATATAAAATGTCCAAATATAAGCATCACTGGTGTTCCAGAAGGGGAAGAGAAGGGTAAATGTCTAGGAAGAGTATTCAAAGAAATTGTTGGGGAAAACTTCCCAGATCTTCCAAACACCATAAATACATAAATCATAAATGCCCAGCAAACTCCAAATAGAATAAATCCAAATAAACCCACTCCAAGACATATTGTGATGAGATTGTCAAACACTGAAGAGAAGGAGCAAGTTCTGAAAGCAGCAAGAGAAAAGTAATTCACCACTTATGAAAGAAACAACATAAGAGTAAGTAGTGACTACTCAGCAGCCACCATGTAGGTGAGAAAGCAGTGGCATGACACATTTAAAATCCTGAAAAGAAAAAATTTCCAACCAAGAATTCTTTATCTGGAAAAACTCTCCTTCAAATTTGAAGGAGAGCTTAAATTTTTCACAAACAAATGCTGAGAGAATTTCCTAAAAAGAGACCAGCCCTACTTGAGATACTAAAGGGAGACCTACCAATAGAGAAACAAAGAAAGGAGAGAGAGATATGGAGAAAGGTTCAGTACTAAACAGATTCAATATGGGTACATTAAAGGAAATGAAGAGAGAGAGAAAAAATATATCTGACAAACATAAACCAAAGAATAGGATGGCTGATTCAAGAAATGTCTTCACAGTAATAACATTGAATGCAAATGGATGAAACTCCCCAATAAAAGATATAGATATGGAGAATAGACCAAAAAATATGAACCATCAATATATTGCATGCAAGAGACTCATCTTAGACACAGGGACACAAAGAAATTGAAAGTGAAAGGATGGAAACAAATACTTCATGCAAACTACAGCCAAAAGGAAGCAGGAATAGCAATATCAATTGCAGGTAAAATAGACTTTAAATGTAAGGATATTATGAGAGACAAAGAAGGGTACTACATACTCATAAAAGGGGCAATTCGACAAGAATAAATAGAAATCATAAATATTTATGCACCCAACCAAGGTGCCACGAAATACATGAGACAAACACTGGAAAAACTAAAGGAAGTAATTGATGTTTCCACAATAATTGTGGGAGATTTCAACACATCACTCTCTCCTATAGTTAGAACAACCAGACAGAAGACCAATAAGGAAATTGAAAACCTAAACAATCTGATAAATGTATTGGATTTAACAGACATATATAGAACATTACATCCCAAATCACCAGGATACACATTCCTCTCTAGAGCTCACAGAACTTTCTTCAGAATAGATCATGTGCTGGGACATAAAACAAGCCTCAATAAATTTAATAAAAATGAAATTATTCAAAGCACATTCTCTGACCACAATGGAATACAATTAGAAGTCAATAACCACCAGAGACTTAGAAAATTCACAAATACTTGGAGGTTAAACAACACGCTCCTAAACAATCATTTGGTTAAAGAAGAAATAGCAAGAGAAATTGCTAAATATATAGAGACAAATGAAAATGAGTACACAACATATCAAAACAAATGGGATGCAGCAAAAGTGGTACTGAGGGGCAAGTTTATTGCACTAAAGGCATACATTAAAAAGGCAGAAAGAGCTAAAATCAAAGAACTAATGGGGCAAGTGAAGAAGCTAGAAAGTGAACAGCTAACCAATCCTAAACCAAGTAGAAGAAAAGAAATAACAAGGATTAGAGCAGAAATAAATGACATAGAGAACCAAAAAACAATAGAGAACAAATAATACCAAAAGTTTGTTCTTTGAGAAGATCAACAACATTGGCAAGCCCCTAGCTAGACTGACAAAATCAAAAAGAGGAAAGACCCATATAAACAAAATAATGAATGAGAAAGGTGACATTACTGCAGATACTGAAGGAATCAGAATTATAGGAGGATACCATGAACAACAGTATGCCAACAAACTGGATAATGTAGAGGAAATGGACAATTTCCTAGAAACATATGAACAACCTAGACTGACCAGAGAAGAAATAGACGACCTTAACAACCAATCACAAACAAAGAGATCCAATCAGTCATCAAAAAGCTTCCCACAAATAAATACCCATGACCAGATGGCTTCAGAGGGCTATTCTACCAAACTTTCCAAATAGGATTGACACCAATCTTACTTAAACTCTTTCAAAACATTCAAGAAAATGGAACACTACTGAAAACTCTTTATGAAGCTAACATCAATCCAATGCCAAACCAGGCAAAGATGACACAAAAAAGAAAAACTACAGACCTATCTCCCTAATGAAATAGATGCAAAAATTCTCAACAAAATACTTGCAAATCAAATCCAAAGACACATTAAAAAAAATCATACACCATGACCAAGTGGGGTTCACTCCAGGCATGCAAGGATGGTTCAACATAAGAAAATCAATGTATTACAATATATTAACAAATCAAAAGAGAAAAATCAAATGATCATCTCAATAGATGCTGAAAAATCTTTTGAAAAAACTGAATATCCCTTTTTTTATTAAAAGTCTTCAAAAGGTAGGAATTGAAGGAAACTTCCCCAATATGATAAAGAACATATATGAAAAACCCACAGTTAGCATAGTACCTAATGGTGAGAGACTGAAAGCCTTCCCTCTAAGATCAGAAATGAGAGAAGGATGACCACTGTCACCACTGTTTTTCAACATTGTGCTAGAATTGCAAGCCAAAGCAATCCAGAAAGACAAAGAAATAAAAGGCATCCAAATTGGAAAGGAAGAAGTAAAACTGACATTATTTGCAGGTGATATGATCTTATAACTGGAAAACCCTGAGAAATCAATGATACAGCTACTAGAGCTAATAAACAAATTTAGAAAAGTGGTGGGATACAAGATTAATGTACATAAGTCAGCAATGTTTCTATATGCTAGAAATGAACAAACTGAAGAGACACTCAAGAAAAGATACCATTTTCAATAGCCCCTAAAAAAATCTAGTACCTAGGAATCATCTTAGCCAAAGATGTAAAAGACCTATACAAGGAAAACTACATTACACTACTAAAAGAAATAGATGGGGATCTTAAAAGATAGAAAAATACTCCATGTTCATGGATAGGAAGGCTAAATGTCATTAAGATATCAAGTCTACCCAAACTCATCTACAGATTCAATGAAATCCCAATCAAAATCCCAACAACCTACTTTACAGTTTGGAAAAGCTAGTTATCAAATGCATTTGGAAAGGGAAGATGTCTCAAATTGCTAAAAACACTCTAAAAAAGAAAAACAAAGTGGGAGGACTTACACTGCCTGACTTTGAAGCTTATCATAAAGCCACAGTAATCAAAACAGCATGGTACTGGCACAAAGATAGACACATTGATCAGTGGAATTGAATGGAGAATTTGGAGATAGACCCCCAGATCTATGGCTGACTAATCTTTGATGAGGCCCCCAAAGCCACTGAAATATGACATAACAGTCTCTTCAACAAATGGGGCCGGGAGAATTGGATATCCATATCCAAAAGAATGAAAGAAAACCTTTACCTCACACCCTAAACAAAATTAACTCAAAGTGGATCAAAGATCTCAATATAAAAGACACTACCATATGGTGGTACAGTGAATGGTGGTACAGTGGACATTTGATTTTATGCTTTGTATGACAGTATGGTATGTGAATATGTCTCAAAAAATTGAATTATTAAAAAAATAAAAGATGGGCATATAGAGAAAAATATACCTATTGCAAACTATGTACTAAAGTTAGTAGTATTTTAACATTCTTTCATCAACAGGAACAAATGTACTGTATCAATACTATGAGTAAATAATGGAGGGTCGTTGGGTATATGCATGCCAATGTTTATAGCAGCATTATTCACAGTTGCCAAGAGATGGAAACAACCCAAATATAACTCAACAGATGAGTGGATAAATAAAATGTGGTACATGCACATGATGGAATTCTATGTGGCAGTAAGAAGGAATGATGTCATGAAACATATGACAACATGGATGAACCTTGAAGACATAATGCTGAGTGAAATAAGCTAGGCACAAAAAAAGACATATTATATGCTACCACTAATGTGAACATTCATAAATGTAAAATAAATGGTTTATAATGTAGAATGTAGGGGAACTAGTGATAGAGAACAATTAATGTAGGGAGAACTATAACCCAATAAGAACAGATAAGCTATTACGGGTAAATTTAACATTCTGGGAATTCCCAGGAATGACTATGGTTTGTTAATTTCTGATGGGTATGGTAGGAACAAGTTCACAGAAATGTTGCTATATTAGGTAATTTTCTTGGGGTAGAGTAGGAACATGTTGGAAGTAAAGTAGTTGTTTTAGGTTAATTGTCTTTTTCTTACTCCCTTGCAGTTTGTTTGAAATGATATTTATTGTATGTTTTTAAAATTTTTTTATATAGTTAATTTTAAAAAATATTAATTAAAAAAATAAAACAATGAAAAAATCTGCAGAGCCCCCTTGAGGAGTTGGAAAATGCGGGGGTATTGAGCTTCCCCACCTTGATGGTTGTTGATGTGCTCACAGACATAGGGGACTGGTGATTTGATGCGCTGAGCCCTCTACCATGGGACTTGCCATTTGCAAGACTGTTCCTGCAAAAAAGAGGCTAGGCCTGCCTATAATTGCCTAAGGGCCTCCTCCTGAATGCCTCTTTGTTGCTCAGATGTGGTTCTCTCTCTAGCTAAGCCAACTTGGCAGGTGAAATCACTGCCATACCCCCTACAAGGGATCTGACACCCAGGGAAGTAAATCTCCCAGGCAATGTTGAATATGACTCCCGGAGAGGAATCTAGACCCAGCATCATGGGATGGAGACCATCTTCTTGACTAAAAGGGGGATGTAAAAAGAAATGAAATAAGCTTCAGTGGCAGAGAGATTACAAAAGGAGCTGAGAGATCACTCTGGTGGGCACTTTTATGCACAATAATAGACAACCCTTTTTAGGTTCTAATGAATTAGAATAGCTAGCAGTAATTACCTGTAGTAAAAAACTACAACTCAGAACCCTTGACTCTTGAAGATGATTGTATTAAAATGTAGGTTATGAGGGTTGACAATGTGACTGGGAAAGCCATATGGACCACAGTCCCCTTTGTCCAGTGTATGGATGAATGAGTAGAAAAATGGGGGCAAAAAAAGCACCCAGTATTCTTCTTTACTTTAATTGCTACTTTACACTTTAATTTTTATTCTTATTATTTTTGTTTGTGTAGTAATGAAAATGTCCAAAAATTAATTTTGGGGATGAATGCACAACTATATAATGGTAATGTGAACAATTGAATGTATGCTTTGTATGACTGCATGGTTTGTGAATATATCTCAATAAAAATGAATTTAAAATAATAATTCATAATAGTAATCTCCAGAATATCTCTCAACACTATTTGAAATCTCTTAGCCACTAAAACTTTATTTTGTGCCATTTCTTTTCCACATTTTGGTCAAGAAGTTATTCTCAATCCCACAATTCCAGGGCCAGGCTCATCCCTGGGAGTCATGTTCCACATAGAGGAAAGAGTAGTGAGTTTATTTGCAGAGCTGGCTGAGAGAGACGCCACATCTGAGCAACAAAAGACATTCTCTGGGGGTGAGTCAAGCATAATTGTAAGTAAGCTTAGCTTCTCCTTGAT
Source organism: Choloepus didactylus (assembly GCF_015220235.1). Lineage (NCBI taxonomy): Eukaryota > Metazoa > Chordata > Mammalia > Pilosa > Megalonychidae > Choloepus > Choloepus didactylus. The sequence continues at coordinate 432,662 of NW_023637581.1, forward strand.
TGCAGACTTCTTAAAGAAATTTGTGATTGAAGGTGTTTTCTTTTTTTTAAATGCCCCAATCCTATTTTATTTGACCATCATATTCAAGCATTGTAAAAATGTTAATCGTGAATTGTTAATTCTATTTAAAAACTTGACTTTATTGTTACATTTTTGCATAAGCTTGAACTTATTGTTAACTTTTTTCTGTGTTAGTGACCTTGGAACCAAGGGCTAAGCCTCTTATAGCACTGGCATTTCTGTTGATAATTAACATCAGGACAGCCTCTGTAGAACACACAACTGCCACAACAGATTTTGTGAGACTAAATAAACAATAACTGAGGTAATTTGCAATAAAAGTAAATCTTATGATAAAAATCCATTATAAAGAAGCAGGGTTTATTTTTAAAAATACAGTCAAAATTGCAAGTTAAAAGATATCTTGTTTTTCCACCTCTGTTATCTGCACAAAGCAGAAGGAAAAAAGAATATAAAATTTAAAGAATAAACTCAGTGACTTCAAAGGCCTGGAAATTATACAAAGTTTGAAAGATGAATTAATATCAAGGATGACTGGCATCTATTTTATTTTTTCAGGATTAGATGTAAAGACCATTATATTAATTATTAAATAAACATTATTATTTTCATTTTCCAGAGAAAGGAAATACAAAGTTTTCCAAATAGGGACCAGCTTTGTTTCAGTATAATTCCACATACCCATGATCTGTAGGAACTAATGAAAAACATTTTTTCTGATCACTAATGCCATTCTCTGTTGCTATGCATATCCACTGCCTTGCTTCAATTGTAAAGAACTTTTCTTTCTCTTTTGAAGAAATCTTGGAGACCCTCAGCACCTTGATTTAATACAGCCTGTATTTCTTCCTTCTGTAAAGGTCCACCCCGAACCTCCAGGGCTTCAGCTAGTGACATGTGAATATTACTGGCTCATCAGGAGGCCCAGTCTTGCTACCAGAGCACAGGGCAACAGGTGTGGAGTTGTGAAATCAGTGCCAGAGGGGTGGCCAGCAGCCACCCAGGATGCTGAGAGCCACAACCCCTTCCCCCCCAAGTAGCCAAGCAGCTGTGGGTGTGTGCTGAAGGAGCTAGAGAAGGAGCCTGGGAAGGGAGAGAAGAGGAGCAGCATCTCTTCCTCCTTCTCCAAGCAATGCCCATCCAACAGCAAAGCCTATGGGCTGACTTGGCTGACCCACAAGGACTCATGCACCCTCTCTGCCCTACAGTCATCTGTTGCCCTCCAAGAATTTTGCCAGAACCCTTTCAGGCAATGCACTTCTGCCCCAGAAACTGGCTCTGAGTGCTGCCAAGGTGGCTGAGGCTGACCAGAGAAACAGGGAGTGTTCCTTGTGGTCACCACACTCTCTTGGGGTGGTGATCATAGTTTGTCACCCATGGCATGGCCAGGCTGGCTTTTCTTTTTAAACCCAGGTTTTCTGAGTCATACCTAGTTTCCAGAGCAGCAAGACCACACCAAGTAGGTGCCAGCTTGGTGTGGGTGAGAACCATGCTTTGTCCTGCTTAAAGGACACTGATGCTTGTCCTCCATTTACTGGGCCAATCCCCATTGGGCACATGTGGACACCCCTCGAGGATGTTAGAGTGGAATTGCTTAGGTGAATATCCGAAATAATTTGCATGTTTAAAAGGGGCCTTTAATATTCAGTGTGTAGATTCTGATGCCCAACCTGCCTGAGAGAAGCTTGGAAGCCTTCACTCCCATCCTGACATCCAAGAAAATGCTGAACAAACTGAAAAAGAAAACTCTCCCTAGATCCATCATAGAACTGAGGACACAGCTCAAACCATTGCCCTCCAAATATTAGAAAAATAGATTAAGAAAATCACTGCTTTCCTGGTGAAGGCCAGGAACAAAGCTGCAGTCAATAGTAGTAGGAATTCTTGACTGTAATTGAACTGGAGGAGACACTGTTTGGACTAAACTGAGAGTTAAAGACTCCAGGGGCTGAGTTCAAGGGGAAGTCACATTAATTCCTGGATTTTTACCTCCAAAAGCCCCACTGGGGTCTCAGTGTAAAGAATGGAGGAAATTCTCCTCATCCTTCCAGCAATGATAGGGTACAGTAACCATTTTAAAATATGCCTTGTGTGAGGGGCGTCTGTTATCTTTAGCAAAGGACTGCCCTCAAAACAGTTCATTTTACCAGAGTCTAACAGATGAGGAGGAAGAGAAATACTCACCTGCCTCCCCCTCTAGCCTTTGATGTGTGGTAAGGAAAACACCCAATTCCAGACACTTCTAGATGTCTTAACATATGGGGGATAGCTGAGAATCAATTTTTAACTATTACTGCCAACTACAAGCATGAGATCAAACCATAGGATTATAGAACTCTTCCCTTCACCCCCACCCCTTACCACTACATGAACAGGACTCCTATATTATCAGAGGAGATTACAACAGAAAGAACTGAAAGTCTTGTCCATTTCTCATGAAGTCTCAAGGAAAACCTAAAGAAAAAATTTAACACAACACCATAGTTCAACATTGTACTAGAAGTTCTTTCTAGAGCAATTGGGCAGAAAAGAAATGAAAGAAAGTCAAGTTGGAAAGGAAGAAGTATAAATCTCCCTATTTGTGGATGACATCATTCTGTACATAGAAAATCCTGAAAAAAAACATAAAAAGCTCCAAGATCTAATAAATGAATTCAGCAAAGTGGCTGGGGACAATTTCAACACTCCAAAATCAGTAGTGTTTCTATACAGTAGCTATGATCAAACCAAATAAAAAATTAAGACAAAAATTCCATATATAATAACAACTAAAAGAATCAACTATCTAGGAATAAGCCTAACCAAAGATGGAAAGGATCTGTAAGCAGAAAACTGCAAAACATTGCTAAAAGTATTGAGAGAACACCTAAACAAAGAGAAGGACAGTCTTTCCATGGATTTGAGGACTAAATATTAAGATGTCAATTCTAAACAAAGTTATGTATAGATTTGATACAATGCCAGTCAAAACCAACAACCCTCTTTGCAAAAATGGAAAACCAATCATCAAATAGCCAAGACCATCTTTCAGAAGAAGAGTGAAGTTGTAGGACTAATACTCCCCAATCATAAAACTTATTCCAAAGTGACAGTAATCAAAAGAACATGGAGGCAGGGCAAGATGGCAGCATATGGAGGTGTGGAACTTAGTTCTCTAGAACAGCTAGTAAACAGCCAGGAACAACTAGCACATAGTCTGGATCAACTATCTGGGGGACATCCATGACTGGACACACATGGTACACCAGTCTGGAATGGGTGAAAGGGCCAAGAACACAGTATAGGACTGTAAGTCAAGTCTCCAAAGTTACAGAGGCTGGCAGAGCAGGCTGGCACAGCAGGCTGAGTTGGAACAATTCCCTGTGGAAAAAAGAGGGAACAACTACTAGGAGCAATGGAAAATAGCTCAACCAAGCTACAGTCATGGTTTTAATTTAAAAATTTGGACAACTGAATAGAAGGTATGAGAACAGATAAACTCAGAGAAAGCAGGAAAGGAACCCTGAAGTCTCTGTCTCTGTCTCTGTTTCTCTCTCTCTCTCTCTCTCTCTCTCTCTCTCTCTCTCTCTCTCTGCAGAGAGAAGGTGGGGCTGATGGAAAAATACATAAATAAATAAAAGCCAAGGCTTTTGGACTTGGCTGAGCTCAGACTACTGGAAAAGGGCTGTACTGCAAGTAAAGGGGAACACTGAGCTGGGCAACAGCTCTGGCTCTTGAGTGTTGAAACTGGGGGGCTGGGGACAGACTTTGATAAGGTGATTTATTTTCTCTCTCTCTCTTTTAAATGATTCTAAGTAACTCATTAGAGAAAGCCTCAGGCATTTTCAATTGTAAGTGCCGATCCAGAAAAAGATGGAGTTAAGTTAGCTCTGAGAAACAAAGGAAGGAGTCAAATGAAAGAGATTATTCCCTATAGGGAATATCTTCCCCAAGAAAAGGGAAATATCTTCCCCAAGAAAAGTGGGAGTGGGGCCCCAGCTCAAGTGGTGGCCCTCTTTCAGAACATTCAGACCCCATGTAGCTGGGGAGAAAAACAGAAATAGCATAAGCAAGGCCTCTGACTCACCTTCAGTCTAAGCTACACCTCTGACAGGGACAGTATCTGCTAAGATTAAAGGCACTACACCTCTTTATGCCAGTGGGGAGCTGTGGGCTAACAAGCACAATCTGCTGGGCAGTATAGGGAAAATACAGTCTAGAGACCTCACAGGAAAACCTGACAACTTTCTAGGTCTCATCCTCAGGGAAACCTGATGCTGATTACACCCTCCTCCTGAGACCTGGGCCTGTCTGGTATGGGAAAGTCTGATTGCTGTCAATCATATGTGGGTAGACCCTCCTCCTCAAGAAAGAAAAGGCTCCATATGGGCAAGAAAAGAACCAAAATAACAGGAACTGAAAAATTCTGAGCAGTTAACCAGAAGTTTTGCTGGAGGTCTAGAATAAGTTGAACAGAATGCCAAAGAACAGACAGAGAATGAAGCCAACCAACAAGATAACCCTAGGTGAAAGACTGAAAATGACTTCTATAATAAACTAATCAAGGAAATCAGATGCCTAGACAACTAAATAAAATTATGATTCACACTAGGAAAAATGAAGATGTGGCCCAGTCAGAGGAAAAAGCTAACACTTCAGACAAGATACAAAAGTTGAAACAACTAATTAAAGATGTTCAAATAAATATGCTAAATCAACTCAAAAATCAGATACAATGAGTTGAGGGCAGGTATGTCAAAAATGATGAAGGATAAACAGAAGACACTGGGAAAACATAAGGGAGAATTCAGAAGTTTGAAAAAACAATTGGCAGAATTTATGTAAATTAAAGGCAAAACAGAAGAGATGAAAAACAAAATGGAGACTTACAAGAGCAGATATGAAGAGGCAGAAGAAAGGATTAGTGAACTGGAGGATGGCACATCTGAAATCCTACATACAAAAAAAACAGGAAAAATAATGGAAAAATATGACCAAGGTCTCAGAGAACTGAATGATAACACAAAGTGCATGAATTTATGTGTCATGGGTGTCCAAGAAAGAGAAGGAAAAAGGGGCAGACAGAATAATGGAGGAAATAACCACAGAAAAATTCCCATCTCCAATGAAAGGTGTAAAGTTATAGATCCAAGAAATGCTGCATATCCCAAATGGAATAGATCTGAATAGACCTATTACATGACACTTACTAGTCAGATTGTCAAATGTCAAAAACAGAGAGAGAACTATGAAAGCAACAAAAGAAAATTAATCCATCACATACAAAGGAGGCTCAATAAAACTATGTGTGGATTTCCCAGAAGAAACTGTGGAGGCAAGAAGACAGTAGTATGATATATTTAAGATACTGAAAGTTGAAAGTTGTCAAACAGGAATCCTATGTCCAGCAAAATAGTCCTTAAAAGATGAGGGAGAGTTTAAAATATTTCCAGACAATCACTGAGAGAGTGTGTGGACAAGAGACCAGCTCTACAAGAAATACTAAAGGGTGCATTAAAGGCAGATACGAAAATACAGGAGAGAGAGGTTTGGAGAAGAGTGTAGAAATGAATATTGTCAGTAAGGGTAAAAAGAGAGAAAAAATAAAAATTAAAAAAGAAAGGACATATGAAATCCAAAAGACAAAATGATAGAAGGTAGTACAGTATTGTAAGTACACTGAATAAAGCTGCATGTGAATATGGTTGGAAGAGGAAGGCTAGAGACATGTATGACACCATAGGGAAAGACAGAAGATAAGGACTTGGACTGTATAACTTAGTGAAACCTAGAGTGTACAATGATGTTGATTGATTAGGTTGAAACTTCTGATTTTTTCCATGGAGATGTGACTCAATCTACTGTGGGTGATAACTCTGATCAAATTATTTCCATGGATGTGTGGCCCTGTCATTTTTGGGTGGGTCTTAATTAAATCATTAGAGTCCTATAAGAGCTGAGAGACGATGTTCTGTGCTGCAGCTGTGATATTTGGAGACAGGTGTTGAAAGCAGATTTTACTAGCCCAGAGTTTGCCTGGGAGAAACTAAGAGTGCACCCCCAGATGCTTAAAGAGAAATGTCCAGGGAGGAAGCCATTTTGAAAATAGAACCCTGGAGCAGATGCCAGCCACATTCCTTCCCAGCTGACAGAGGCTTACCAGGTGCCATCAGTGTTCTTCAATGGAGGTACCCTATTACTGATGCCTTTGTTTGGAAATTTTTATGGCCTTAGGACTATAACTTTGTAATGAAATAAACCCTCTTGAAAAAGCCAATCCATTTCTGGTATTTTGCATAATGGCAGCATTAGCAAACCAGAACAGTGTACAATTTCTATTTTCCATAGCACACTATCTAATTTAACTTGTATGGTCAGTTTATTCAAACACTGTAATTACATGGAACCTTGAATAGGGAGTAAGTTCTTGTTGGGATATAAAAGTTAGTGTGATGCCCTGATATATCCCAGAGTAATGTGGGCAGAAAATTAAAAAAAATTATTTGCAAGGCCCCATTGAAGTACTGGGGGAAAATGTGGAAATATTAAACCTCCCCACCTGAAGAATTCCTTATTATCTCACAAGCATTAAGGACTACCAGTTTAATATACCAATCCATGGTTTGGGGGGATTGCACTTATGAAATTTGTTCCTGCAAATGAGATGCAATGCCTACTTGTAATTATGCCCAAAAGTCACCTCTAGAGAACCTCTTTTGTGCTCAGATGTGGCTCTCCCTCTAATCCAACTCTGCAGGTAAACTCACTGCCCTCTCCCTTACATTCAACATGACCCCCAGGGGTGTAAGTCTCCCTGACAAGATAGGACATGACTCCCAGGGATGAGCCCAGCCCTGGTCTCATGGGGTTAAGAAAGCCTTTTTGGACCAAAAGGGGGAAGAGAAATGAAACAAAATAGACTTTCAGTGGCTGAGAGATTTCAAATAGTCAAAAGGTCATTCTGGTGATATTCTTATGCATTATATAGATATCCCTTTGTAGTTTTTAGTGTTTTGGAATAGCTAGAAGAAAATACCTGAAAATGTTGAACTGTAATCCAGTAGTCTTGATTCTTGAAAATTATTGTGTAACTATGTAGCTCTTAAAGTGTGACCATGTAAATGAGAAACCCTTCTTACTTATACTCCCTTTATCCAGTGTATGGACACATGAGCTAGAAAACAAAGACAAATAAATGAATAATAGAGGAGGATAAGGGGCATGGGATATTTTAAGTGTTCTTTTTTATTTTTCTTTATATTCTTATGGTTTTTTTTTTTGGAGTAATGAAAATGTTCAAAAATTTATTGTGGTGATGAATGCCCAACTATATGAAGATACTGTGAACCATTTTATACTTTGGATGATTATCTGATATATGAATATATATGTCAATAAAATTGCATTAAAAAAGTGCATGGTAGTGGCACAAGGACAGACACATTGAGCAATAAAATCTAATTGAGAGCTCAGAGACCAACCCTAACATTCATGAATTGGAAAATTATCAGGAGGCCCACCTGCAGACCATAATTCATGCAGGTGATTCCCTAAGGACACCTGGGCAGAAACATTTGCTGGGGTGCAGACTGGTGAGGGATGCTGTCCCCTGGCCTTCCAAGCTGTCAGGAGCAGTTGGACATGAGCAGTTTCTGGTCTTCTAAGGAGGGGCACAGGAGATTTTTCCAGATATGGGCCATGATGTTGGAGGACTAGTGGCAGCAAGGAAGAGGAAGACCCAGCCACAGAGGGCCTGGGCAAACACTGAGACTTGTGCACAAATGGACTCCAGAGAGGAACCCTCGTGTCATCTTCTCCCTGTAATTTGGAAGGCTTTGCTGACAATCAAGACCAGAGATACCAAGAGCTCTGCTGAAAAACCTTCCTAAATCTGGGCTTCCTCCAACTGTACTACAGAAAGCTAGGCCTGACTGCAACTAGGATACTAGGGAAAGCTGGAGAATCATAAACTGGCTGGTCTGCACACAGAATGTATGAGTGGTTGCAGAGGTAGGTGGGATCCAACTGCAGGTACCAAGCTTGACTGAAGGTGAACCTAAACAGCAATGGGCCCTTGGGTGGATGGGCAGTCTCAAAGTAAAGGGCTCTCCTCCAGAAATCTTCAGGCACCTTTCAGTGAGGATAACCTTTCCAACTGGATCCCCTGGCACAAAGACAATCAAAAGCAGAAAAGCAGGAAAGAGGTTGGATCCCAACAGAAAAGACAACACTGGCCAAGAGAGCCATGGAAACCCTGATGTTGGATTCATGAGACAGAGGCATCAGTGTCAAGAAAACCTGGAGGTTACCAAGAGACATTGACCGAGGACAGAACACCAAGCAGGGGTCCCTCCCTCTGTTTCCTAACTCTGGGAAAATGTACCCCAAGCACAGAGAGAGAACTGTTTGCTGGGCTCTACCAAGTGTTCACAACCAGGACATGATGGACCAGACTGAAACCAGTTGGGCTGAGTGTTCACTGGATTCCCAGGTCATCCACAGGAGGACTGTGGAGAGAATGGACAGATGACAGTCTCAGAGCAGGGAAAGACATGGAGTTAGATCCCAATTGATTCTCCTAACAGAAAATTATCTAGGTGGAGAAGAAAAAAACTAAAACCAGTGAGTCCAATAATAAAGAGTGAGGTGTCAGATCTAAGTGGAATAAATGGATGAGATCAGTTGCTGTACTGATGGAATGCTAATGAGTCAGATGCCCCCAGGAAGGGGGAGCCAGTGTCAACAAAAGGGGAGAGACACTACTTCAGTTTCAGGAAGGACAGAGGAGTCCTGCAACATGGGCTGGAGAAATTGTCTATGTTTATGTGGGTCCATGGTTAGGCATGGATCAATTAGCAAAAGTCAGGGGAGCACTCTGGGCTCAAATTTGGTGAATCCAACATGTACACACCATGAAACATTGTTCTACCAAGGCTGAGGATCAGTGGTGGGATCTGCAGAAGAGGAAAACCACCCACCATGGAGAGAGGGTGGAGAGAGTCCTGGGTGGAGTTTGGTCAGGTTAGCCTGATCTGATGTGCAGTATTGCCAGGAGGCTGCAAGTCACCCAGCCAGTCAGCCTGGCTCTGGTCCTACCCAATCCCACTCCCACAGCTTCTCCTAACCCTGACTATGGGCTCAGGTCCAGGCAGGTTAAATCATGGCCCTAGTCCCAATACCTAGAGGCTTGGCCCCTCCTCCAGTTTGTCCAACCCCCACCCCTGCCCCCATCACACACCCTGCTATGGCATGCTGAAGTTCTGCCCACACCAAATAGGGAAAAGCAATCTGTAGGGTAAATAAGGAGATATCGGGATGGCCTATTAGAATGACCAAAATTGAAAAATACCCATTGCTGGTGAGAATGAGGAACCACAAAAACTCATTCATCACTAGTAAGAGTGCAAAAGGGTAAAGCCAATGTGGAAGACAGTTTCACAAGGTCTTGCCAAGGTAAACCTAGTCAAGCCACTCACCACAAGTGAATATATTCCTAATTATTTACCCATGCTTTGTTTCAAAACTTATGTCCACACAAAGACCAGCACATAAATTTCTATAGCAGCTTTGTTCATAATTGTCAAACACAGGACCCTTCACCATGGAGATATCCTTCAATAGGTAAAAGTAGAGCCAAACTGGGTTATGTGCAAACATGGAATACTGGGGCCTGAGGGAATCAGCCATCATGCCCCAACACTGAGGACCCTTAAATTCATTCTGCTCAAAGGATGCAAACCTGAAAAGAATACACAGAGGAAGAAGCAGAATTTCCTTGAGTCCCATGCCTACATCTCACCTCCTGTTTCCTAAAGTCAGGAAAGGAAGAGAAGATGCACTTCAAGTGGATAGAGGTCTTACTAGGCTCAACTAAATGGTAAAAGCTATGAGATGGACAAGACTGGTGCCACAGGTTCAGTTTTCATTTTTACATTTTAAACTCCTGATTTCTGATAGGAAAGGCCTGAGCCTTGTCAGCACATGATTTAGTCAACTACCTACTCAATTAAGAGTATAGGGACAATAGATTGTAAGCTCTTACAGCAGTCAAATCTATTCCTGAATTGTAATGGCTATCTCCAAATTTTGTGATGTTGATCCCTTAGTGTATAACCTGATTGGTGTCTACAACAGACTTCAATTAGTGATATGAATGAAGCATATCTGGTTAAGACTAGGGCAAACTGGACCAAAGGGTAAAGGTCAAAACTGTGTTTTAAAACTTCAGCTTCCATGTGAGACCAAGGAAAGAGATGACTGTTACAGGATCTATATTTTCTAAACTGTATAACTCTACAGTCCATTTGTTCAAACACCAAAATTACATGGAACTTCTAATAGGAAGTGAGATATGGTAGGTTAGCATAGGTTAGAGCAAAATAGTGACACATCCCAAAGTAATTTGGGCAGAGAAAAATATATACGCAGGTCCTCCCTGAGGAGATGGGGGAAAATACAGAAGTGTTGGACTTCCTCACCTGGACTGATGTTGACATTGTCACAAACATTAGGACTTGTGGTTTGATGTGCTGAGCCCTCTATCATGGGACTTGCCCTTATGAAGCTCATTACTGCAAAGGAGAGGTTAAACTTGCATATAATTGTGCCTAAGAGTCTCTCCCTGAGTACCTCTATGTTGCTCAGATGTGGCCCTCTCTCTCTCTCTAAGCCACGTTGACAGATGAACCCACTGCCCTCCCCGCTATGTGGGACCCAACTCCCAGGGATGTAAATCTCTCTGGCAACATAGGATATGACTCCTGGTGATGAATCTGGATGCAACATCATGGGATTGAGAATATCTTCTTGGCCAAAAGGGGCATGCAAAATGAAACAAAATAAACATTCAGTGACTGAGAGATTTCAAATGGAGTCAAGAGATCACTCTGGTGGACATTGTTTTGCACTACATAGACAACATCTCTTAGGTTTTAATGTATTGGAATAGCTAGAAGTAAATACCTGAAACTATCAAACTCCAACCCAGTAGTCTGGAGTCCTGAAGATGACTGTATAACAATATACATTACAAGGGGTGACTGTGATTGTGAAAACCTTGCAGATCACACTCCCTTTATCTAGTGTATGGATGGGGACAAAAATAAATGAAAAACAGGGTGGGATGGGAGGGGAAGATTCAGGTATTCTTTTTCTACTTTTATTTTTTATTCTTATTCTGATTATTTCTGATGTAAGGAAAATGTTCAAAAATAGATTGAGGTGATAAATGCCTAACTATAAGTTGGTACTGTGAACAGTTGATTGTACACAATGGATGATTGTATCATATGGGAATATATTTCATTAAAAATGATTTTAATTAGAAAAAGAGTAGGGACAGATAATAGTTTAAAAGTAAAGAACACTGAGGACAAGACTTTAACTATAACACATTTTTAATGAAGAAGCACTTAAGGTAAAAGGAACAAGTTTACAATGTAAAGATTAATTAATACATTACCAGGTCTGGGAGACCCTGCTCCTCCAGATGCAGCTGGATACGATATGACAGAAGTCCTCCCTGTTTGAATTATAGAGTATTTATAGCATATTTTGTTTACATTCAATCAATTCATATTTTATTTTTACATTTGAACCACCAGTGGTTCACAAAGCATCATGATCCATGAGTGGTTCAAGATCAAAGGAGGGATTAGGGGCAATACAGCAGTGGAGAGAGGTGTGAAATTTAGTTAGTTCCCCAGAGCAACAAATAAGCAACCAGGAACAATTAGTAAATAATCTGGAAGAACTGCTGTGGGATAAACATGACTATCAACACATCATACACCAATGTGGTTTGTGAGATCACAGCATAAAATCTGTAAGTAAAAACTGTGCATCCACACCAGTATTCCCCTCCCCCCATGGCAGGCTGAGCTGCAAGACCTCACTGTGGGAGAAAGCAGCATTCCTGGAGTGAGCAAATGTAGCACAATCTAGCTCCAACTGGGGTTTTAGTTAACAAATGTGGACTGCTGAATACAAGCTACAAACATAGACAAACTCCTAACAAGCAGCACAATACCCTGAGGTCACTCCCAGTGGAGAAGAGGTGGAGCTGATGGGAAAAAAAAATTACAAAAAGAAGGAAAAGAATGGAAGCTTTTAGAGATGAGTGACCTTAGCCAGAAAATGCCTATGCCCCAGGAAATGGAGCCCAGGAGACTGGGTGCTCTCTCTGACTAATAGGCAAAACTGGGGTGCCATGGACTGGCTATGAAAGGGGGCTTTCTTTCCTTTATTCTCTCTCTCAACCTGAGTGGCTCGGTGGAGAAAACCTCAGCCATTTTCAGTTTGCAGCACTCTGACCCAGACAGGGGTGGAGTTAACAGAATCAGAGAGACAGAGTAATTCAAATGCAGAAGATAACTCCCTAGGGGGTGTATCTTTCCTAAGAGGAAGGAGGTGGGGCCCAGCTCTAGTGCCTGCAATCCCTTCATATCTCAGACCCCAGGGCTGGGGGAAAATAGTCAAAACAGAAACAACCTAAGCTGAGAAAAAAGGGATCACAGCTATTCACACCAGTAGGGAGTGGCAGGCTGAAAGACACCAACTACTAGGCAGTTTAGGAAAAGCACATCTAGAGACCTCACAAGAAAGTCTGTCAATCTTCTAAGACACAAGCTCAGGGTGACCTGAGTCTAAATATAGCCCCATTCTGAGTCCTGGTCCCATTCTGGCCTGGGAAAATCTGATTGTGATAACCAAGGAAATCAGATGCTTATACAACAACAACAACAAAAAAACAACAATTTGTGCAAGGAAAAATGAAGATATGGCCCAAACAAAAGAACAAACTTACACCTCAATTAAGATGCAGTTGAGATATTTTTTCACTTTAGTGAAACACTCAGTTAAAGACTTTCAAAGAAATATGCTAAATTAATTCAAAAACCAATCCAATGAGTTCAGGGATGATATGGCAAAAGAGATGAAGGATATAGAAAAAACTGAGTGAACATAAGGTGAAAATCAAAAGTTTGAGAAAACAATGGGCAGAATGTATGGAAATGAAAGGCACAACACAAGAGATCAAAAACACAATGAAGACATACACAGCAGATTTTGAGACACAGAAGAAAACACTCAGGAACTGAAGAACCAGACACCTGAAATCCTACAAACATAAGAACAGATAAGGAAAGAATGGAAAAATATGACCAATGTCTAGAGAATTGAATGACAACATGAAGTGCATGAATGTATGTGTTATGGGTGCCCCAGAAGGAGAAGAGAAGGGTAAGGGGCAAAAGCAATAATAGAGGAAATAATGAAAATTTCCCATCTCTTATGAAAGACATAATATTACAGATCCAAGAAGCGCAGCATAACCAAAACAGAATAGACTTGAATAGACCTATACCAAGACAATTAATAATCAGATTATCAAATGTCAAAGACAAAGAGAGAATCCTGAAAGCAGCAAGAGAAAAGTGATTCATCACATATGAAGGAGGCTTAATAAGGCTATGTGCAGATTTCTCATCAGAAACCATGGCGGCAAGAAGGAAGTGGTGTGATATGTAAGATATTGAATGAAAAAAAAGCAACCAAGAATCATAAATCCAGCAAACTGTTATTCAAACATGAGGGAGAGCTTAAAATATTCTCTGACAAACAGACAATGAGAGAGTTTGTGAACAAAATAACTGGGCTACAGGAAATATTAAAGGGAGCACTACAGACAGGAAAAACAGGAGTGAGAGGTATGGAACACAATTTTGGGTGGTAGCACAAAAATGTAAGTACACTAAATAAAGATGACTGTGAGTATGGTTGAAAGAAGGGTAGGAGCATGTGGGACACCAGAAGGAAAGGGAAAGATAAAGATTGGGACTGTATAACTCAGTGAAACCTAGAGTGCTCAACAACTGTGACAAAATGTACAAATATGCTTTTACATGATGGATAACAAATGAATGTCAACCACACAAGATGGTAAAAATGGGGTGGCATTGGGGAAAAATACAATCAATGCAAACTGGAGACTATAGTTAACAGAAACATATTATGCTTCCTTTAATATAACAAAGGCAATACACCAAAGCTAAATGCATATAAGAGGGGAATATAAGGGATAGTTATGGGACTCTTGGCATTGGTGGTGCTTTCTGACTCTTTTATTGTATTTTGCTTTAATTCTATCTTACCTTTTGATGCTATTTAGTGGTCATTTTTTCTTTATTTTTCTTTTTCTTTTGCCTGTCTACCTTCTTTGACACTTCCTCCTGTTTTTGGAAGAAATGGAGATGTCCTGTTTTTAAATTCAGTTTTATTGAGATATATTCACATACCATACAATCATCCATGGTGTACAATAAATTGTTCACAGTACCATCATACAGCTGTATATTCATCACCCCAATCTATTACTGAACATTTTCCTTACACCAGAAAGAATAAGAATCAGAATAAAAATAAAAATAAAAAATGAACACCCAAATCACCCCCATTCCACCCTATTTTTCATTTAGGTTTTGTCCTCATTTTTCTACTCATCCATCCACACACTGGATAAAGAAAGTATAATCCAGAGGGTTTTCAAAAACTGTCACCTCTTGTAAGCTACTTTGTTATACAACCATCTTCAAGAGTTAAGGCTACTGGGTTGGATTTTGGTAGTTTCAGGTATTACCTCTATCTATTCCAATATATTGAAACATAAAAATTGTTATCTATATAGTGCATAACATTGTCCACCAGAGTGACCTCTTGACTCCATTTGAAAGCTCTCAGCCACTGAAGCTTTATTTTGTTTCATTTTGCATCCTACTTTTTGTCAAGAAGATGTTCTCAATCCCATGATGCTGGGTTTAGAGTCATCCCTGGGAGTTTGTGTGTGTTGTATGAAATTTGTCCAGTTTCAAATTCCTCTGTGGTGTATTGTCCACAAAGTTCCTGGCTTTCTACCAATTGCCCCATAGGAGTAACTACAACCTAGAGCTCACCACTCCACCATCTTTCCCCAAGAAATGTCTGTCCTTTTAAAAGAGGTGAATATATAAATATGTGATTATACAGGGAACCTTCATTTGTTTAGGTAGGACAGAATGTATGGTGGGTGAACAAAAGCACCTTAAAAATGTGGGTTGATGAATAAAACTTAAGGGTACTATATTGAGTGAAATAAGTGAGAAACAAAAGGAAAATATTTTATGGTCTCACTGATACAAACTAATTATAAAATGTAAATCCATAGACATGAAATACAAGTTACCAGAATATTGAATAACAATAAAGAATGTGGAGTGGGTGTTTATTATGAGCAGAACATTTAACTAGGTTTAACTTAACTATGTGAAACTGGACAGGGTGATGACAGCACGTTGTTGTGAGAATAAATAACAGTTCTAAATGGTGTGTGAGTGTGGTAGAAATGGGAAGTTTAGATTTTCATATGTCACCAGAAGAAAAGTTGGAGGTTAAAATATGGGAAAGTATAAAACAGTAAATGTTGTGGTGGACAATGTTTGTGATTAACTGTACAAATATTAGAAATCTCTTTCATGAACTAGAATAATTGTATGACACTATAACTAGTAGTTAATAGAGGAGTGTATAGGGAAAATATACCTATTTCAAACCACATACTACAGTTAGTAGTATTCTAACATTCTTTCATCAACAGTAAAAAATGTCCTATACCAATACTATGAGTCAGTAATAGAGAGGGGTTTGTTAGGAGTGTGGGAGAATTTTTCTTTTTTCTTTGTATTTCTTTTCTGGAGTAATGAAAATGTTCTGAAAATGGAAAAAAAAATTCATTGTGGTGATGGATGCCCAGCTGTGTGATGATACTATGGGCAATTGTGCACTTTGGATGATTGTATGTTATGTGAACAATCCCAATAACATTGAATTTAATAAAAAGATCAAAGTAGGTGATTCACAGTGTTATTAATGACTTAGCTTTAAATGCCTGCAAAACTCTACTAATATTGTTATTAGTATAATATGTAATTATTGTCATAATTACAGTATGACTTCTGTTAGAGCAATGTAACTTACTTTTTAATTATATATAATTTAAAAATTAGAAAAGTGATTACTATTACTTATTTCTAACTTATTAATATAGTTTTCTTATTTCATTTTATGATTTTAGTTTAGCCATTACATCATGTCGATAAGTATGCATTTGATTATGGCTGTATCCAACCTTGCTATATTAGTTATGACTTATTTATGATTAAGGTAACAGCTATAGCACCATCCTGTTTTCTTTTACCCAGAGGACTAGATAATTACATGTTATATGTATCTAAGAAGGTTGAGAAGGGATTTTTGCTTTCTTAAAAAATATTTACAGCTTTTTTTAACTGTTTAGTTTCACCTTTAGTATAGTCTTATAATATAGGACTCAAAGGATATGAATTATCTGTTCCAGTTATTATAGTAAGGCTTTTCCACTTTTTATTATTTGTAAATTGTACTTGTGTGTTTTTAGGTCAATGTTCTGCTAAATATGCCTCTGTATCAGAAGGAATGACTGGTTCTTAGCTATTAGAACAGAAAACATCAGGTGGTATATGAGAGCAACATAGAGAAAAGGATTCAGGGTCATTACTGTCAGATTCCTCAGCAGAGATATTATCCTGAGACACTCTCTCCCACTGGCTTCTCTCTGCTAGTTTTACATAATTTATTCCATCATTAACTTGTTTAAAGTTTGGATCTCTGGGTTTTCCTATGTTCATTCCATAAGGATTAATCAACATTGCTCTCTGAAATTCTTGTCCTTTCAAAAATTGGTTATACCCATGGGTAGGATGTATTTGATTGTGGTCAGTAGCCCATTTATTAAAATTAGAGAGTGTTTTATTCATATGTTTTGAGAGTAGAGTTCTTACACCTGGATTAAAATTTAAAGGATATTTACAGTATTCTGTTACTGGATTATTTAATTCAGGGAGATTAAAATTTAAATACCATATAATTGTTTTGTTCCCATTTTTAGGGAAGTTCCAAAAACAGTAATTATAATAAAGAGCAAAATATCATGTAGGATTACATATAGATTTAAACTTACTACCACACCAAGTGGCCTTTTTGCAGTAAAGAAAAATTGAAGTCCCATATGGGGTCAATGTCATTGTTACATCCCCAAGCCCCAGTGAGCTGAAGGCTACTCAGATCATTGTTCTTGAGGATCTCCTTCATGGAGATGAAGGAAATCTTCTCAAAGCATGTTACTGTGTCATTGACAGGATTTCCTTTTTGGCTGCATAGGTGTTATGGCAGATCAGAATGCACAGCAGATGTGGTAGCTTGCTTGGCAGTGACAACAGAGTTGTTGCCAGGACATATGGGCTCAATATCAGGTGGCAGTCATGTTCATTGTAAAGCTCTGTGTTCAGTTGGTTGTCACCATATCTCTTAGAGCTCTTATTAGAAGGAATGGGAGATGGCAAAGCAAAACATACATTATGACAATTTATTCAGTGTTTCTTTAACTCTTGAATAGTAACCTGGGTACTAGATTCCATTTTTATTGGAAGGAAGCACTCAGAAGTTGGATCAGTATTACAAAACAGATATTTTTTTCCAGGAACTCTTCACATATTTTACACATATATTTTACACTAAGATTGTTAGTCTTAGTTATGTTAAAGGTACTATTAAAATGATATATTAAATTCTTAACAGTTCAAGGACAGTACAGAGTTAATGGAGCTGATTGAAATTTTCACTTATTTTTTTTATTAAGGCCTTGTAGTAAGGTTTTATGATGATCCTATAAAACAGCAGTATTTTTTTGTCCCTTTCCATGGTCACTTACTGTTCCTTCTTTATCTGAGAATTTGGAAGCCATGTTAGAATCCTGAAAATCCATTCTATAAGAATAACAAATCATTAGAGTGATTATGGACTTTGAATAACTTATGTCAATTATTCCACCAAAGATGACTTTGGTAGGAGTACTCACAATACTGGCTATTGTTTTAATGGCTGAGGCAGCAGCAGGACAGATGTCTTCTAGTGCTTTTTCTGTTGCTTCTTTCATTCTGGAGTGTCCGCATCATGTAAACTCACTCTGAGAATGTCAGCCTTTATATCTTTTATTTGCTCTTCAATGCTAGCCCATGTATCAGTGATCTTGATTTTAATTTTCTTCAGCTTAGCTAAGATTCCAATTAGGTGTGGTAACCTTAGTTGTGTTTTGGGGATTTGAAAGTTACCCAAAACAACAGTTTGTTATTTAATCAAGGGTTTCTTTAATATTTTTTCAAATCATGTTACTGTATCATTGACAGTGATAATTCACTGATATGGAAGTATATTACAGTCTATAGTATTTGGCATAATCATATAACTGCCATTTTTATAGGCTTGAACTCTAAGTAAGGTGATGAAACTATTTTTCCAGTTACTGGACATTTACTCCCAGTTTATTTCCACAAAGTTGATGTAGATTAATTTCTTAACTAATAAAATAATATCTTTCATCACATCCTCTAGGTTCTAAATAATATAATTCAATACATTCTTGACTAATATTGGTATAAGGTCAACATATTTTTATTAAAGTGAGTTGATTTTTATTTTTTTATTAAGTGCTCAATGTTTCATACTTGCCAGTTAATACAGTATACTTTGTGATGTAGAATTAATTGATAATAAATCCCTAATTCCCAGACACTTTTAATTGCTGATCTGTAAGTTTTCTTTATATCATATATAATTCTGTGTGCTGTTCACTTAACTATTTGCATACCATGCTGAGGAATACTAAGATCTTCATTAATCCATGTTCTATTTAACATTCTCCAATCAATTCTCCCTTCTGTGGAGAGTATTCCAGAATTTTGAATATAAGGTAGTATCATCATGGCTGTAGTAAATTCATCTATATTCTGCATGTCCTCCATGATGGCTTCCATAAGTGTCACAACATTATCCTTTAACATATGAAATCCATCAGCTAACCAATGGTCATTTAATTCAGAAAGTTTACTTTTGCTATTGAATTAGCCATCATAAGGCTTACTTTCTGAAGTCTTTGTGTGTTAGTGAGGCTTCTTCATCCCTGCTTTGAGGGACAAGGATTTACTTCCTTTTGTATATTTTTAATTTGTATGTTAGACATATTGACTTCATTAACTAATCCCTGTATCTTATCTTTGGTTGGAATATCTTTAACATTAATAGTATGATTTTCTATTTCAGCTATAAAAAGTTCATTTAATGAGCTACCCACACTCTGTACATATGTTTTAGCTTCCACTATACATTTTTGATATAATGGGTATATCTTATATATAGGCTCTGCAACTTTCCTTTCCTGTTTGCATATTTGTGCAGGGAACATTTTAGAATAAAATTGTCCCCAACCACTTTCAGTTTCAGAGACAGTCCATTTTAGATAATAAGGGCAGAATTCACTTGGAGAACAATGTGATTCATATTGACATTTAACTTGTTCTTCTTGTATATTATTTGGGTTAGGAAATTTTCTCCAAAATTGCCATGCAGAAGGATGAATATTCTTAGCTTTATTAAAGTTAACACATTCAGGTAATATACTGCTTATATCCTTTTGAAAATGTCCACAGTCTCCTTCCTGTAAGGAATAAGTGGTACATATGGTATTTAGGAAGTAAATTAACTGTGGGTGATTACAATACTGAGTAATAGTGGGAGTCTTGAATAACTTGTCTGAAGATTTTCCACTAGGACTATCATTCTTTTTCCACTCTGAAGGCAGAGAGCAATCCTTCAATAATCATGTTATATTATTTTCAATAATTGGAAATAATTTCTTATTTAGAAATTGTTCAATCATAGTTCTAGCAACCTAACACCAACTATCATATATAGTGTTGGAACAAAAGAGAGTCTGTTTATAAATAGCAATGCCTCCAGCCTTACTATATGGACTAGTATGTGCATAATTTTAATCAGAAATAGTTCAGTTTCTTGGTCTCATTATTTGCAGTTGAATGCAATATTTCCAGGCGTTAAGTCTGGTGGTATCAGAGATGCCACTAGATGAAGGTATAAGGCAATGATCCTGGATAATTTAAATGATGCCCAATTCTACTAAATAGCAATGCCCAAATTTTTGAAAATGTGTCTTTTGTTGATGTTTTTCCTGAGTGTATAGCTGATCTAGAGGTAAAGTGAAAGGCAAGACAATTGCTTGCAATTGGACAAATTCATTGTCAAGTATCTGAGTCATGACTTTTTGTCCTTGAGTTGTATATGTATGATGATTTTGTGCCAAACTAGAGGTAGTTAGTTTCTTGTGTGTAATAGGCTTAGGGAATGGTTTTCAAAACATACCTTGTTGAAGACCACATATTTCTAAATGAAAATTACTAGGTGCAGGATAGATGGCTCATTGTTCTCAGTGATATTGTGGGAGAGACACAGGAATATCAGTCATGGTTATGACACTAGTTAAATTTCAAAAGATCATTGGGCCAGGATGATCTATAGCATTTTTCCATTGCAGTCTAAAAACTGCTAATCTGCTGATAGAATAAACCTTAAGTTAAGTCCAATAACTATTAGTCCAAAAAAGAACCAGCAAAGTATTCATATAGATGTGGCACACAAGGTGTACAAAAAATATCTGAACTTCACCTGTGCAGTGGGTTTTGAGATTTCTTCACTTTCCCATACTGGATCCTGTAGATCAATATTGGGATATTCCTTCATAAAAATTCCATGTTTTTTTTTTTGTCCAATTCTAAATCATGGAATCCTGAAGATTGTGGACTGGTATATATTTTTTCATTACAGGCAGTGAGCTTCAAATTATCAATAGTTACCTTTTGTCCTTAGTCAAGAGGGTCCAATATCTCAACAGAATGGTCATTAAATACTGTAAGAATTTTAGTAGGCTTTTTTCAACATGGACATAGAGAAGTATACTTCTATACCCATTCCTGGATGAATTGGTTAATAAAACGTTTCCAACCAGGAGTGCAGGATGATGATGCAGCAGATGCAAGCTTTCTGAGTTCTTGTAGTAATAAAATAGCATCATCTATATTTGCAAAAGATAATTTAGAATTAACACCAAACAGTAACTTATGAGGTGTTTGATGCATCAGTGAGGATGGTATATTATTGATGGAAAGTTGAATAAAAGGCATAAGTGGATATTACTTTTGAGGCCATTCATATAATAGTTTAGTTAAGACTCATTTTATTTTACCATTTTCCTTTTTACCTTTCCATGACTTTGGAGGTGGTAAGTGGTACTAAATTTTAATTTTATACCTCTGTCTTTGGCATATTGTTGCAAGGTGGCAGAATTGAATGCTGATCCTTGATCGGCATGCAGCACCTTAGTAATTGCCATACCTGATAAAAAGTTGAGAGCTTTAGCAGCTGCATTAGCACTTTGAATCTTGGTTACACAATGTATTAGTTAGGGTTTTCCAGGGAAACAGAATCAATGAGAGGTGTCTCTGACTATAAAATTTGTAAAAGTGACTCATGCAACTGTGGGTATGCATGAGTCCAAATTCTGTAGAGCAGTCAGCAAACTGTCAACCCCAAGGAAGATGCCCAATGAATTTCTCAGGAAATGAACCAGCAACTTTGACAAACTCCTCAGGAAATGTTTCACTGGGAAGCCAAAGAAGAAGTGAAGGTCCTCTATCTGTCTTGCTTGTAAGTCTTCAACTGATTAATTGAATTAAATCCAGCCAATTGCATTCTTTCATTGTGGAAGACAAGCCCTTTGGTGAGTCATTGGTCACAGCTGCAGTCAACTGACTGATGATTCAATAAACCAGGCTGTTGGTTTATTAATCAGCCACAAATGTCCTCACAGCAATTGTTAGGCCAGTGTTTGCTTGAACAGACAGCTGGACACTAGCACCTGGCCAACTTGACACATGAACTTAACCATCACAGTCCACCCCTTGTCAACTTGGCAGTTATACATGTCACCTAAAACCATACTTTACCTCTAAGTAGAAAACAATAACAGACTTACATTTTGCCTAACAATACTCCACTGGGCAGCATACAACTGGAAATGCACTAAATCTCTCCAGAATATGGCAAAAGTCCTTGGGGGACATTAGCTCTTAAAATTGATCTCCTTTAGCTTAAATACAGCAAAATGAACAGTATGGGTTATGCCATATGATAAGGGGATAAGACAGAGAAGAAAGCAGATATTTGCTTTACAGACAAATACAAGCATAATCATAAAAAAACAAGGAGGAAATATGTATGCCATCATAGTTCTTATTTCTATAACTGGTCACATGGCTGTAGTTCATATTTATCACTACCTTCTTCCACTACCCATTCCATGTCCCTTTTACCATTAGCAAGCACTTCAGCTGGCCATGGTTCTTTGCCTGTTGGGGTGACCCAAACCTTCATTCCTGAAGTTTCTTGGCCATTGGTAGTCCTGTCTGGTTTGGGTTGTTGCAGTTTTCCATTGACTTCAATCAAAGGACATGGTAGTACTAAGAGACACTCTAGGGGATCTCCTGTATTCCAGGAAAGCTCTTCTTTACTTCCACTGTGTAGTTGCAGTGCTATTTCCCTTTGATAGAATCAACCAGTACAGTAATCCCCTTCCTTGCCTGTTGATTCAGAGGCATGAGAAAACCAAAGTGGCTAGGTGGCAGTCTTAACTTCCAGTTCAATGGGATTATTGTTGTGTTTCCTGGTGGAAGCACTCCTCCTTTTGGAATCAAGACCTGTAGACCAGCAGAGTTTAAGCTTGCAGGGACAGGAAGCAAAAATTTACCTAGTGGATCACTGGGAGTGATAGTGAGTGGTGCAACTCCTGTTTCCACCCCTTGATTCCTGGACCCATGAATCCTGGCTATGGGAGAAACAGCACCATAGTGTGAAGGCTGATTCAGAGCATGCATGGCCTCCTGGAGAACACTGCTCCAACCCTGCAAGGTATTGCCACCTAGTTGGCACTGTAATTGAGTCTTCAGCAGGCCATTCCACCATTCTATCAACCCAGCTGCTTTTGGATGATGGGGAACATGGTAAAACCACAGAATTCCATAAGCATGTGCCCATACCCTTACTTCATTTGCTGTGAAGTGGGTTCCTTCATCTGAAGCAATGCTGTGTGGAATACCATGATGGTGGATAAGACATTCTGTAAGTCCATGGATGGTAGATTTTGCAGAAGCATGTCATGCAGGAAAGGCAAACCCATATCTGGGGTATGTGTCTATTCCAGTAAGAACAAATCACTGCCCCTTCCATGATGGAAGTGGCCCAATGTAATCAACCTGCCACCGGGTAGCAGGCTGATCACCTCAGGGAATGGTGCTATATCAGAGACTGAGTGTGGGTCTCTGCTGCTGGCAGATTGGACACTCAGCCATGGCTGAGGCCAGGTCAGCCTTGGTGAGTGGAAGTCCATGTTGCTGAGCCCATGCATAACCTCCATCCCTACCACCATGACTACTTTGTTCATGAGCCCATTGGGCAATGACAGGAGTTGCTGGGGAAAGAGACTGATTGGTCATTTTATCCACTTGGTTATTAAAATCTTCTGTTGAAGTCACCTGCTGGTGAGCATTCACATGGGACACAAATACTTCATGGTTTTTGCACACTAAGAAACGCCTATCCACATACCCCTTCCCCAGACTTCTTTGTCACCAATCTTCCAATAATGCTCCTTCCAAGTCCCTGACCATCCAGCCAAACCATTAGCAACAGCCCAGGAATCAGCATGCAAATGCATCACTGGCCAGTTCTCCTTCCAAGCAAAGTGAACAACCAGGTACACTGCCTGAAGTTCTGACCACTGGGAGGATTTCCCTCACCACTGTCCTTCAGGGACATCCCAGAAAGGGGTTGCAGTGCTGCAGCTGTCCACTTTCAGGTGGTGCCTGCATATTGCACAGAACCATCTGTAAACTAGGCCTGAGTTTTCTCTTCCTCAGTCAACTGACTGTAAGGAACTCCCCAAGATGCCATAGCTGTGGGCTCAGAAAGAGAAGGTAATGTGGAAGGAGTGAGGGCCATGGGCATTTAGGCCACTTCCTCATTTAACTTACTTGTACCTTCAGGACCTGCTTGAGCTCTATCTCATATATACCATTCCATTTTATGATGGAATGCGGCTGTGCACACCCAACTTTATGGCTTGGTGGGTCATACAATACCCAGCTCATGATAGGTAATTCAGGTCTCATGGTAACTTGGTGGCCCATGGTTAAGCATTCTGTATCTACTAAGACCCAGTAGCAGGCCAACAGCTCTTTCTCAAATGGAGAGTAGTTATCTGCAGAGGATGGTAAAGCTTTACACCAAAATCCTAAGGGCCTGCGTTGTGATTCTCCTATAGAAGCCTGCCAAAGACTCCAAATAGCATCTCTATTTGCCACTAACACTTCCAGCACCATTAGATCAGCTGGATCATATGGTCCAAGTGGCAGAGCAGCTTGCACAGCAACCTGGACCTGTTGCAGAGCCTCATCTTGTTCTGGTTCCCAATCAAAACTGGAAGCTTTTCTGGTCACTCAGTAAATGGGCCAGGGTGGCACACAAAAATGAGGAATATGTTGTCTCCAAAATCAAAAGAGGCCAACTAAGCATTTTATCTCTTTTTTGGTCATAGGAGGGACCAGATGCAACAGCTTATCCTTCATCTTAGAAGGAATGTCTCTACAGGCCCCACACCACTGGACACCTAGAAATTTTACTGAGGTGGAAGGCCCCTGTATTTTTGTTGGATTTATCTCCCATCCTCTGTCATGCAAATACCTTACCAACAAGTCTAGAGTGGTTGCTACTTCTTGCTCACTAGCTCCAATCAACATGATATCATCAATATAATGGACCAGTGTGATGTCTTGTGGGAGGGGGAATGATCAAGATCTCTGCAGACAATATTATGACATAGGGCTGGAGAGTTGATATAACCCTGAGGTAGCACAGTGAATGTAAACTGCTGGCCTTGCCAGCTGAATGCAAACTGTTTCTGGTGGTCCTTACTGATAGCAACTCAGGAAAAAGCATTTGCCAGATCAATAGCTGCATACCAGGTACCAGGGGATGCACTGATTCGCTGAAGCAATGATACCACAGCTGGAACAGCAGCTGCAATTAGAGTCACCACCTGGTTAAGCTTATGATAATCCACAGTCATCCTCCAAAACCCGTCTGTTTTCTGCACAGGCCAAATAGGAGAGCTGAATGAGGTTGTGTTGGGAATCACTACCCCTGCATCCTTCAAGTCCTTAAGAGTGGCATTAATCTCTGCAATCTCTCCAGGAATCCAGTATTGCTTCTGGTTCACTATTTTGCTAGGCAGAGGTAGTTCTAGTGGCTTCCACTTGGCCTTTCCCACCATAATAACCCTCACAACAGGAATCAGGGAACCAATTTGAGGATTCTGCCAGTTGCTGAGTATGTCTATTCCAATTATGCATTCCAGCACTGGGGAAATAACCACAGAATGGGTTTGGGGGCCCACTGGACCCACTGAGATGGACCTGAGCTAAAACTCCATCAATCACCTAACCTCCATAAGTCCCAACTCTGACTGGTGGACAAGAGTAATGTTTTGGGTCTCCGGAAATTGTCTCTTCTGAACCAGTGTCTAATAATCCATGAAATATCTGATCATTTCCTTTCCCCAATGTGCAGTTACCTTGGCAAAAGGCCATAGGTCCCCCTGAGGAAGGCTCGGAGGAAGATTAACAGTTAAACCTTTGGCAGTGCCACAGGGTCCTTCCCCAAGGGTACCTGGCCTTCCCTTCATTCAAGAGTCTCTGGATCTGTAAACTGTCTCAAGTCTGGCAATTTATTAAGGAGCCATGACTCTCTGTTTTTGTAATGCAAGGGAGACTTTTGTTCATTTGACCTAGAATTCTTCTGCCTATATGGTTCAAACAAGAATTTAGTTGATTGCCCATCTATTTTACTACTTGGTACTCTATGATCCACTAGCCAACACCGTAAGTCTCTGCAAGTCATATTATTTTGATTGCTGCTTTGAGCCTCTTTTCCATTATGGTAGCCATACCCACCTTTTCTGTGGTGATTAACTGCAGCCACTTGGCTTCTGCCAACTCTAGACCTGATTATCCCCATTGTGTTTAAGGATTCCAGCTCAGTGACAGCAGTTCCTACAGTAATATCTGACCTACAGAGAAGGGCAACTATAGAGCTCTTCAGGGATGATGGAGCTATTCTCCCAAATTCATTCCTCACAGTCCTGGTAAAAGGTGTGTTCTCTGGACATTCCAGAGGTATGTAAGCAGGTCTTCCATGATAAATCCACTCTAACATTCCAATCTCTCCAAGCCTTTGAATCCCCTCCTCCACATTGTACCAGGGCAGTTCTTGCATTTCAACCTCTGGTAATGCCAGCCACCTTTCGATCCATGTTTCAACCAACCACCCAAACAGAGTGTTAATGCTCTTTCTAACCCCTTGAGCTACAACATTGAATGCAGAATCTCTGCTTAGTGGAACTATATCAGTAAATTCAGCCTGATCTTCTAGCTATTCCAATATATTAAAACATAAAATGTGTTATCTATATAGTGCATAAGAATGCCACAAGAGTGACCTCTTGACTCCATTTAAAATGTCTCAGCTACTGAAGGCTTTTTTCATTTCATTTCACATCAACATTTGGTCAAGAAGATGTACTCAATCCCATGATGCCAGGTCCAGGTTCACCCCAGGAGTCATATGTTACATTTCCAGGGAGATTTACACCCCTGGGAGTCAGGTCCCATGTGGTGGTGGGGGGAGGGCAGTGAGATCACCTGCCAAGGTGGCTTAGTTAGAAAGAGAGGGCCACATCCGAGCAAAAAAGGGACACTCAAGGAGACACACATAGGTACAATTATAAGCAGGTTTATCCTCACCTTTGCAGTAACAAGCTATGCAGGGGCCAGCCACAAGAGAGAGGGCACAGCATACCAAGTTGTCAGTCCCCAATGTTTGTGAGAACATCAGCAACAATCCAGGCAAGGAAGTTCAACACCTCTGCATCCTCCCCTAGCTCCTCAGATGGGCCCCAAATATATATATTATTCTCCAAACAAATTACTTCAGGATGTGTTGCTATTTCACTGTAATCCATACAGACCTAACATGTATCATTTCCTATTCAAAGTTCCATGTAATTTTGGTGTTGAACAAACTGTAGAAGTTATATTGTTTAGAAAATATTGATCCTACAGCAAATAAACATCTCTTCCCATGGTCTCACAGGGAAGTTGAAGTTTTAACACAGTCAGTTTCAAAGTTTACCCTATGGCCTGATTTGCCCTAGTCTTAACCAGATCTGCTTCATTCATATGTCTAATTGAAGTCTGGGCTTTTTTTCAGCTTTTTTTAACAGTTGCTGTATCAAGCTCTAGCTCTGAGTTTCAGGTGTCACACAGATACCCAATGGTCCAGAGACCAATCATGTCATACACAAAGGGATGAACATCTCAGACTTTGGATGTAGCCGTTAAAATTCAGGAATAGATTTGACAGCTGTAAGAGTTTACAATCTAGGGACCATTACAATAAACATTTCCCTGTTAGACTGTGCTCTAAGATTGAGTTCTGAGTTTACAAATTGTTAGTCCATATCAGTGAGGCATTATAATGTTTGCCTTATTTCTGGTGTACTTCACTCAAAATGTTGTCTGCAGGATTAATTCATCTCATTGTATGTCTCACAACTTCACTCCTTCTCATAGTTGATCTATATTCCATTTTATGCATACACCACAGTTCACCATTCTTTTCCTCTGTCAGTGTACCCTAAGGCCACCTCCATCCACTGGAAATCATGAATACTGCTTCCATAAACACTAGTGTGCAAATGTCCACTCATGTCTCTGCTCTCAGATCTTCCAAGTATATACCCCATGATGAGGTTTCAGGACCTTATGGCCCCCACATGCTTAGCTTCTTGTGGAAACACCAGAGTGACCTCCAGAAAGGCTACAAAATTCTGACTCCTCATCCACAGTAAATAGGTATATCCCTTTCTCCATGTTTACTCCAACACTTTTACCCCTATTTAAATTTTTTCCTACAATTTTATAGTTATATTCACATAAAATACAATTGTCTACAGTGTACAATCAGTTGTTTATTGTATCATCATATATTTGTGCAATTATCAGCACAGTCAGCACTTGAACATATTGGTTACAATGAAAAAGTGTTTTCTGGTGAATAATAAATAATATAATAAAAAGAAAAGAAAATGTCATACAATACAATATAATAGTAAGGACAGAAAACAACACCACTATGAAGAATCCAATATCCCCTGCTTATATCCCCTCTCATACACATTTAACTTTGGTATATTGCCTTGTTACATTTCATGGAAGCATTTTACAATGTAACTGTTGACCATAGACTCCAGTTTGCTTTGATTATGTTTTTTTCCCAAATATCATCCCTTTTACAAAATTCTGCATGGCTGATATTCATTTTTTCTCCCACATATTTGTACTTTTAGTAACAGTGATAGGCCACTTCAGTTTTGCCAAGTGATACAGTCCCACTCTTCATGATCTATCTTTACTTCTGGTGTCATATATTCCCCTGTCCCACCTCCTTCAGCTTTACACACAGATATTGTTGTTCAGTGTACTTACAATATTGTGCTATCATCACACAGTATGCTATCTGTTTCTGGATCTATACAATCAATCCTGCTGAGCATTCTGTAGTCCTTCTGCATCAAATGCCTGTTCCCTACCCTCTTTATATCTCCTGGTAACCTGTGTTATCAGCTTTTAACTCTCAATATTTGCTCATTAATGTTAGTTCATGTTAGTGACACCATACAGTGTTTGTGCTTTTGTTTCCAGCTAACTTCACTCAACATAATGTCCTCAAGGTTCATCCATGTTATTATACGTTGCATGCCTTTGCTCTGTCTTACTGCTGAAAAATATTCCATCATGTGTATATACCAGTTTGTTTATCCAGTTTTCCCTTTATGGACTTTTGGGCTTCCTCCATCTCTTGGCAATCATGAATAATGCTGCAATAAACATTGGTTTACAAATATCTGTGTCTTAACTTTCAGTCCTTTTGATTGTATACACCTAGCAGTGGAATAGCTGAGCCATATGGCAGATCTATACTTAACTTCCTGAAGAACCGCCACACTGTCTTCCAAAGTGTTTGCACAATTCTACATTCCCACCAGCAATGAATAAGTGTGCCTCTTTGAACACATCCTCTCCAGCACTTGTAATTTTATGTGTTTTTGATAATGGCCATTCTGGTAGTTGTGAGATGGTATCTCATTGTGGTTTTGAATTGCATTTCCCTAATAGCCAGTGAAGTTGAGAATTTTCTCATATGTCTTTGAGTCATTTGTAGTTCCTCTTCAGAAAAGTGTCCATGTCTTCTGCCCATTTTTAAATTGGGCTGCTTGTCTTTCCATTATTGAGTTGTAGGTTTGCTTTATATATTCAGGGTATTAAACCCTTATCTGATATGTAGTTACCAACTATTGTCTCCCATGGTGTAGGCTGCCTTTTCACATTTTTAACAAAGTCCATTGATGTACAAAAATGTTTCATTTTGAGGAGATCCTATTTGTCTATTAGTTGTTTGGTTGCTCACACTTTGTGTGTAAGGTCTAGGAAACCACTTCCTGTCACAACATCTTAAAGATATTGCCCTACATTTTCTTCTAAGAATCTTATGGTCTTAGTGCTTATGTTTAAGTCTTTGATCCAAGTGGAGTTAGTTTTTGAATAAGGTGTGAGGTAGGAGTTCTCTTTCTTTCTTTCAGAAGTGGATGTCCAGTTCTCAAAACACCATTTATTCAAGCAGCTGCTCTGTCCCAGTTGCTTTGGCTTGACTGCCTTATCAAAGATCAATTGACCATAGATACAAGAGTCTATTTCTGAAGAATCAATTCAATTCCATTAGCCAGTATCTCTGCCCTTATGCCAGCACCGTGCTGTTTTGAGCACTGAAGCATTGTAATATGTTTCAAAGTCAGGTAGTGTGAGACCTCCCACTTTGTTCCTCTTTCTCAAGATACTTTTGGCTATTCAGGGCACATTGTTCTTCCAAATAAATTTGGTTATTTGTTTTTCTATTTCTGCAAAGTAAGTTGTTGGATTTTAATTGGCATTGCATTGAATCTACAAATCAGTTTAGGTACAGTTGACATCTTAATTATGTTTAGTCTTCCAATCCATGAACATGGTGTTTGCTTCCATTTTTTTGGTCCTGTTCAATTTCTTTTCATAGTTTCTTACAGTTCTCTTTGTATAGGTCTCTTGAGCTTTCATTAACTTTATTCCTAAATATTTGATTCTTTTGGTTGCTGTCGTAAATGGAATTTTTTTATTTCTTCCTCTTGTTGCACATTACTTGTCTATAAGAACACAACAAATTTTTGTGTGTTGATCTTGCAGCCTGCCCCTTTTCTGTATTCATTGATTAGCTCTAACAGCTTTGCTGTAGATTTTTATGGATTTTCTACATATAGAATCATGTCATCTGCAAACAGTGAAAGTTTTACTTCTTCCTATCCAATTTGGATGCCTTTTTATTTCTTTTTGTTGCCTAATTGCTCTAGCTAGAACTTCCAGCACAATATTTTATTACAATGGTGACAGTGGGCATCTCTGTCTTGTTCCTGATCTCAAAGGGAAAGCTTTCAATCTCTCCCCATTGAGTACAATGTTAGCTGTGGGTTTTTCAACTATTGCCTTTATCATATTGAGAAAATTTCCTTCTATTCCTGTCCTTGGAAGTGTTTTCATGAAGAAAAGATGTGGAATTTTGTTAATTGCCATTTCTACATCAATTGAGATGATCTTGTGGTTCTTTTGCTTTGATTTATTGATGTAGTGTATTAGATTAATTGATTTTCTTGTGTTGAAACAACCTTGCATACGTGGAATAAACCCCACTTGGTGGTGGTGTAAAATTGTTTTAATGTGCTGCTGGATATGATTTGCATCTATATTCATCAAAGAGATTGGTCTATAATTTTCTTTTTTTGTAGTATCTTTGTATGATTTTGGTATTAGGATGATGTTGGCTTCATAGAATGAGTTAGGTAGCTTTCCCTCCTCTAAAATTTTTTGAAGAGGTTAAACAGGTTGGTATTAATTCTTTCCTGAATGCTTGGTAGAATTCACATGTGATTTCACATGTTCTTTTCCTTTTGGGTAGCTTTTTGATCACTGACTCAATTTCTTTTTGCTTTTGATTGCTTTGTTGAGGTCCTCTATTTCTTCTTGGGTCAGTGTTGCTTGTTTATGCTTTTCTAGGAATTTGTGCATTTCATGTATGTTGTCCAGTTTGCTAGCATATAGTTGCTCATAGTATCTTCTCATTATCTCCTTTATTTCTGCAGGGTCAGTATTTTTGTTTCCTTTACAATTTCAAATTGCATTTATTTGCATCCACTGTCTCTTTTTTGTTAGCTTAGTTAAGAGTCCATCAATTTTGTTAATTTTTGCAAAGATCCAGCTTATGGATTTTTGGTGCTCTCTATTGATTTCCTGTTCTCAGTTTCATTTATTTTGGCTCTAATCTTTATTTCTTTCCTTCTGTTTGATTTGAGGTTAATTTGCTGTTCTTTCTCCAGTTCCTCCAATTGTACAGCTCATTCCTCAATTTTTGCACTCTCTTTTCCTTTAATATAGGAATTTTGGGCAATAAATTTCCCTCTCAGCACTGCCTTTGCTGCATCCCATAAGTTTTGATATGTTGTGTTTTCATTGTCATTTGCTTGGAGATATTTTCTAATTTCTCTTGTAATTTCTTCCTTTACACACTGGTTTTCTAAGAATGTGTTTTTTATTCTCCATGTATTTCATAATTTTACAATCTTCTGCCTGTTATTTATTCCCAACTTAATTCCATTATGATTTGAGACAGTGTTTTTCATAATATCAAAATTTTTAAATTTGTTGAGACTTGCTTTGTGACCCAGCATATTGTCTATCCTAGAGAATGTTCTATGAGCACATGAGAAAAAGGTGTATCCTGCTGTTATGGAGTGTAATATTTTATGTGTTTGTCAAGTCTAGTTCATTTATCATACAATTCAAAATCTCTGTTTCCTTGTTGATCTTCTGTCTAGATGTTCTGTTCATTGATGACAGCAGTGTATTGAGATCTCCAACTATTATTGTGGAGTTATCTACTTCTCCTTTCAGTGTTCTCAGTTTTTGCCTCATGAATTTTGGGGCACTCTGACTTGCTGCATAAATATTTACGATTGTTGTGTTTTTTTGGTGAATTGATCCTTTTATCAATATATAGTGTCCTTATTTGACTTTTTTAATTGTTTTACTTTTGAAGTCTACTTTGTCTGATATTAATATAGCTACTCCAGCTTTTTTCTGGTTGCTGTTTTTGTGAAATATCTTTTTCCAACTTTTGACTTCCAGCCTATTTTTGTCCTTGTGTCTAAGGTAAGTTTCTTGTAGACAGCATATAGATGGGTCCTGTTTTTTAATCCACTAGGCCAGTCTGTGTCTTTTCATTGGGGATTTCAATCCATTAACATTTAGTGTTATTACTGTAAGGGAAGTACTTTCTTCTATCATTTTTTTTCTTTTGGATTTTATGTGTAATGTCTTATTCTTTCTTCTCTCTCTTTTTACCTTTCCTGAGAATCTTCATTTCTACCCTCTTCTCCAAACCTCTTCTTCCTCTCCTTTCCTATCAGCCTGTAGCACTCCCTGAAGTATTTCTTGTAGCACCAGTCTTTTATTCAAAATCTCTCTCAGTGTCTGTTTGTCTGAATATATTTTAATCTCTGCCTCATTTTTGAAGGAGAGTTGTGCTGGATATAGAAGTCTTAGTTGGCAGTTCTTCTCTTTCTCTATCTTAAATGTATCATACCACTCTCTTCTCACCTCCATGGTTTATGAGGGGAAATCTGTACATAGTCTTATCAAACCTCCCTTGTATGTGATGGATTGCTTTTCTCTTGCTTTCAGAATTCTCTCTTTGTCTTTGACATTGGACAATCTGATCAGTAAATGTCTTGGAGTAGTCTATCAGGGTCTATTCTTTTTGGGGTGTGCTGTAATTCTTGAATCTCTCTAACTCTCTGTTTTTCATAAGAGTTGGGAAATTTTCAGATTATTTTGTCTACTACTCTTTCTGCCCCCGTTCCCATCCCTTCTCCCTCTGGGACACCCATAAATATATATTTGTGTGTTTCATTTTGTCACTCAGCTCCATAAAACCTTGCTTGTATTTTTCCATTCTTTTCACCATCTGTTCTTTCATGTGTGTGAACTCAGGTATCTGGTCTTCCAATTCACTGATCCTTTCTTCTGCCTGTTCAAATCTACTGTTGTATCCCTCTATTGTCTTTTTCTTCTCCTCCATTATGGCCTTCATCCCATGATTTATGCCATTTGCTTTTCAAATTTATGAACTCTTCCTTATGTCATCCAGTGTCCTGATATCTTTCATCTCTTTTGCTATGTTTTCTCTCAGTTCATTGTCTTGATTTTTGAATTGATTTAGATTTGTTAGAACATCTCCAATTAGTTCTTCCTTAAGTTCATTGAATTTGTTTAGCAATCATTGCTTCAACTCCTGTATATAAGTTGAACTATCAGCTTGTTCCCTTGGCTGGTCCATATTTTCCTGTTTTCTAGTATGGCTCATTATCCTAAGCTTTCTAGGTATCTGACTTTCTTGATTAAGTTATTCTTGTTTTCACTCTTTTACCCAGGGTTTTCCTGTCAGTTGTCTTTGTTCTCTAACCTTTGGTTTTCAGTTTAGCTTATTCTAGACCTTCAACTTAGATTCTGTTCAGTTGATCAGTTTTTCACCTCTTGTTTTTCTTTTTCTTTGCCTGCCTCTATGTAGCCATTTTTTGTGATGGTCTCCTCAGACACATTCAACCCCAGTCAGGTTTTTCCAGTCCAGAGATGCCCAGGTCTCTGTAGGAGGCTATGGAATTTCCTTGAGAATGAGACCTTCCTGTGAGGCCTTTAGACTCTATTCTTTTCCTATGCTATCCAGCAGGTAGCACTAGCTAGCCCACAGTTCTCCCACCAGTGTAAGGAGGCATGGAGCCTTTAGTTCTCCTGGTGACCATGACTGTCTTTGGCATGGATGACCAAAGCTAGTTTCTGAATTCCAACCCCTGGACTCTGCATTCCCAAAAGTAGGGCTACCACTGGAGTTGGGCCATGCTCCCCTTTTCTTGGGAAGTTATGTTGTTTAGAAAATTTTCTTTGCCACTTGACATTGCTTTGTCTCTCAGAGATATCTTAGAACTGCCTTTGCCTGGGCTTAAAGTGAAAGTCTTTGAGGATTTCTGAAATGCGCTTCCTATAATAAATATTTTAGACAAAGAGAAAAAGATTTAAAAAAAGAAAAGGAAAAAGGGCCTAATATGGACTATTTACAGTCTTTGCAGATATAATGTGCTATTGAAATGCTATAAGAAAAGGATTTGAGGGCAATTAAGGAACAATTAAGAAAACAGAGAAACTGCTTTTCAAGCAAGGCCCCTCCTCCCCTGGATTTGCATATGTACCTGAATCTGTTTGGGCCCTGCCCTTCTCCATATTATGTTTACTGGAACTCCAAAATTCTTTGTTTTTATTTTGTTTTGTTTTGTTTTTGCTGTTTTTGCTAGCCCTATTTCCTCTCTGCTGGGCTGTCTGCTCCCAGATTCTCCAGTGTCTGGTGTCAGTTTATCTATGGTTATAGTTTTTGTTCTGGAGTCTGAGTTTGTTAATCAGTGATGCCACTGCAGTTCTCCCTCCTGATTCCCAGCACAGAAGGCCCCTCTTCCCACAGGATTGTGCCTGGCAGGGAGGGGCATTGGTTGCCTGGCACACCCTTCACAGCTGACCCATATCCAATGACTTATTGATATGGAAGGGGAGTTTGTTATAAATCTGCATCCATTTTGACACTGATCTCAGCTGTTCCATGTGTTCATGAGTGTTGTATGAAGTATGTCCCACCTCAAATTACTCTGTTGTGTCTGGTCCACACAGTTCCTGGCTTTATAGCAACTTCCCCATAGGAGTAACTAAAACCCACACCTCATCATTCTGTCATCTTTTCCCACCTCCATTTTCTGCTTTTTCAACTTAAAGAGTCAAAAGGAAAAATTCACAGTGGTTCATTAACTATAATAAGATTATTCATATTTGAAGTACAATTTTTTACAATACCGTCATTTGTATACATCCCATCTTCTTTATTCTTCTTGTTTCAAAATGCCATCCAGACCTCAGAATTGGAAAAAAAAAACACTACTGATTAATAACATTCTAGCCTTTCTATATTCTACCCTATGATGGCATGGTGATGTGCTGTCCATATCTTCCTTCAGAAAAGAATTCCTGAAATTTATTTTCTCCTTTATTCCCAGCTGCTGAGTGTAAGTTCAAGATGACCTGCAGCTGTCAGCCCCTTCAGGGATTCTTTAGCTGCAAAACCTGCCTCCCTGAAGGGCACACCCTTTGCAGGTGACCCACATCCAATAACTT
The DNA here is from genome assembly GCF_015220235.1 of Choloepus didactylus. Lineage (NCBI taxonomy): Eukaryota > Metazoa > Chordata > Mammalia > Pilosa > Megalonychidae > Choloepus > Choloepus didactylus. The sequence goes on from NW_023637581.1 coordinate 468,103, forward strand.
ATTGATGTGGAAGGGGAGTTTGTTATAAATCTGCCTCCATTTTTGCCCAAAGAAAGACAGCTCTAGTGGACCTCCTTAGCTCTAGTGATCCTTGCCTAATCCTGACACCTGCCCCCACTGCTGTTGCACCATGGACACTCCCTAATGAACATCTATCTGCACTGCATATTTTCTTGAGAGCAGTAGCATGAACATGACAATGGGAGTGTGAGGCATAAGTGTGTGGGTCTTATTCCCTGGGGACTGGCAGATGCAGGGGGTCTGTAGGATGGGGACAAGGTGAAAAGGGAAGGGACATTCCATTGTCTTATCCCTTGATTGGGCCAGGAATGAATGAAAGGCCTATGGTGGAGAGAACAGGCAGACTGCCCCTGGAGACCATTTGAATTCAGGCAGAAAGGGCTAGGGGCCCAATGGCCAAGAAGAGGTCTAATAGGTGAGGGGTCCTTGCCTTTGCAGTTGTGGTCAAAATCACAAATCCAGGTTTGTTGGGGCTGTGAGATCAAAGGAAGAATGGGATGCAGCCACCTGGCTCTGTGGAGTTGGGCAGGCTGCATGGTGGAGGTGATGGTGTGGGTGCAGGGTGAGGGCAAAGGGGAGAAATGCATTTGCTGGAGGGAGCCATGCTCTGGGTGGCAGTGGGGGAAAGAAAAGAGAGATACATGTGACTGGCCAAAGACTACAGCTCCCAGTATTCTTAGGTAGTCTCCCATCCAAGTACTAACGAGGCCCAACCCTGATCTCCCTGAGATCAGAGGAGAATGGGTGCATTCCAGGAAGTACGGCCTAGATATCAGCTGCTGAGGCCTGGACCCTGAAAAGGCTGTGCTGCAGACCCTCAAGAGGATGGCTTGACACTCTTATCAAAGATCAACTGTCTGTGGATGAGAGATTTTGTTTCTAAACACTCAATTCCATTGTTCAGTATATCTATCTTTATGCCAGTATCATGCTGTTTTGACTACTGTAGCTTTCTGATATGCTTTAAAGTCAGGTAGTGTGAGACCTCCACTTCATTCATCTTTTTCAAGATTTTTTGGCTATTTGGGGCACTCTGCCCTTCAAAATAAATTTCTTTATTGGTTTTTCTATTTCTTAAAAGTAATTTCTGATTTTAATTGGTATTGCATCTAATCTATAAATCAATTTAAGTATAATTGACATCTTAACTGCATTTAGTCTTTCAACCCAAGTGCATGGTATATTCTTCCATTTATTTAGGTCATGTTTTAATTCTCTTAGCATGTTATTATAATTTTCTGTGTATAGGCTTTTATAAAATTCAGTTTTATTGAGATATATTCACATACTGTAAAAGCATCTGTGGTGTACAATCAACTGTTCACAGTACCATCATAGTTGTACATTAATCACTGCAATATGTTTTTGAGCATTTTCCTTACACTAGAAAGAATAAAAATAAGAAGAAAAATAAAAGTAAAGAAGAAACCTGAACTCATCACCCCATCCCACCATATTCTTCATTTAGTTTTTGTCCCCATTTTTCTACTCATCCATCCATACACTGGAAAAAGGGAGTGTGATCTATAAGGTTTTTACAACCACAATGTCACACCTTGTAAGCTACATAGTTATACAATAATCATCAAGAGTCAAGGCTACTGGGTTGGAGTTTGGTAGTTTCAAGTATTTACTTCTAGCTCTTCCAGTACACTAAAACCTAAAATGGAATATCTATATAGTGCATAAAAATGCCCACCATAGTGACTTCTTGACTCCAATTGAAATCTCTCAGCCACTGAAACATCATTTTGTTTCACTTCACTTCCCTCTTTTGGTTAAGAAGATGTACTCAATCCCACTCACTGGGTCCCTGGGAATCATCTCCTGTGTTGTCAGGGAGAAGTATATCCAAGGGAGTCAGGGCCCATGTAAAGGGAGAGGGCAGTGAGTTCACCTGTTTAGTTTGCTTAGCTAGAGACAGAGGACCACATATTAGCAACAAAGAGGTACTAAGTGGGAGACACTTAGGTACAATTATAAGCAGGTTTAGCCTCTCCTTTGCAGTAATCACACTGGTGTTTATGATGGCAGTATTCATGATTTGCAATGAGAGGAGCTGGCCTAAGGATACATTAAGGAACAGAATGGTGAAATGTGGTATATCCATATAATGTAATACTGAGCAACTGCAAGGAGTGAAGCTTTGAGACATGCAATGTGATGAATGGATTCTGTAGCCAGCATTTTGAGTTATGTATGCCAGAAAGAAAAAGATTCACAAGGGCAAGCCCCAAGATAGAGGGCTCAGCATACCAACTCTCAGTTTTTAATGTTTGTGAGAACATCAGCAACTACCAAAGTGAGGAAGTACAACACTTCCACATTTTCCCCCAGCTTCTCAAGAGACCCTGCATATATATATTTTTAATTCTCTGCCCAAATTACTTTTGGATGTGTTGCAATTTCACACTAACCTATACAAACCAATCAGAACTCACATCCTATTTAAAGTTCCATGTAATTATGGTGTTTGAACAAACTGACTGTACAAGTTAAATTGTTTAGACTACTACAGATAATATAGATCCTGCACCAAATAAATATCTCTTCCCTTGGCCTCACACAGGATTTGAAGCTTTAAAACACAGTCATTATCATCCTTTATGTTTTGGCCCAATTTGACCTAGTGCTAACCAGATCTGCTTCATTTATATCTCTAATTGAAGTCTGGGCTATTTATCAGTTTTTTAAAGAGTTACTGTATGTGCTAATACTGACATTCATATCTGCTGAGCTCTACCTCTGAATTTCAGTTGTCACACAGATACCCAAAATTCCAGAGAACAATCAGGTTATACAAAATGGATCAGCATCTCAGGATTTGGAGATAGCCATCACAATTCAGGAATAGATGTGAATGCTGTAAGAGCTCACAATATAGGGACAATTACAGTAAGCATTCCCATGACAAGCTTTGCTTTAAGATTCCATTCTGATTTTACATATTGTAGTTAGTCCATATTGGTGAGGTATTAGAATGTTTGCCTTTTTCTTTCTGGCATATATCACTCAAAATGCTGGCTACAGAATCCATTCATCACATTGCATGTCTCAAAGCTTCACTCTTTGCAGTTGCTCAGTATTACATTGTATGGATATACCACATTTCACCATTCTGTTCCTCAATGTATCCTTAGGCCAGCTCCTCCCATTGCAAATCATGAATACTGCCTTCATAAACACCAGTGTGAAAATGTCCATTCATGTCCCTTCTGTCAGATATCCCAAGTATATACCCCATATTGAGGTTGCAGGATCTCATGGCATCTACATACTTAGCCACTTGTGGAAACCCCACACTGTCCCCCAGAAAGGCTACACCATTCTGCCTCCTTACCAACAGTAAATCCCACTCTCCATGCTTTCTCCAGCACTTTTAATCCTATTTATGTTTTTTCAATAATTTTAAAGAGATATATTCACATACCACACAATTATCCTCAGTGTACAATCAGTTTTTTATGATACAATCTTTTAGTTGTGCATTATCACCACAATCAGCACTTGAACATGTTGATTTCTATGAAAAAGTTTATTATAAAGAATAATAAAAAGGATAATAAAAATATATATAATATACAATACAATGTAATAGTAAGGCCAGGCAACAACACTGCCATACCCTCCCTTATATTCCCCACTCATACACATTTAGCTTTGGTAGATTGCCTTTGCTACATTTAAAGGAAGTATATTACAATGTTACTGTTGAGCATGGACTCCAGTTTGCCTTGATTTTATATTTACCCCAATACCATCCATTTTTCAACACTTTGCATGGTTGACAATTGTTCTCCCACATGTAAAAATATTTTTATATTTATATTTTAGTCACAATAATTGACCACTCCAGTTTATACTAAATTATATAGTCCCATTCTTTATTATCTATCTTACCACTAGTTTCATGCCCCTAGCCCTCCTGTTTCATCTTTGCTCACAGATGTTTTTGTTCAGTACACTTACAATATTGTGCTATCATCACACAGTTTTATGCTAATTCTGGATCTATGCAATCAATCCTGCTCAACTTTCTGTAGTCTTTCAGCATCAAATGACATTTCTCTACCCTTTTTCTATGTCCTTATACATTGTGTTACGAGCTTTTACTCTCGAAGTCTGCTCATTAATGTTGGTACATATTAGTAAGACAATAAAGTATTTGTTCCTTCATTTCTAACTTCACTCAACATAATATCCTCAAGGTTCATCCACATTATTATATGTTTGGTGACATCATTCTGTCATACAGCTGCATAATATTCCATCATGTGTCTATACCACAGTTTGTTTACCCACTCGTCTGTTGATGGGCATCTGGGCTATTTCCATATCTTGGCATTCATGAATAATGCCACTATAAACGTGAGTTTACAAATATCCGTTCATGTCTTAACTTTTGGTTCCTCTGATTACATACCTAGTAACAAAATAGCTGGGTAATATGGCAAATCTGTACTTCACTTCCTGAGGAAATGCCGCACTGTCTTCCAGAGTGGTTGAACCATTTTACATTCCCACCAGCAGTTAATAAGTGCTCCTTGTTCTGCATATCCTCTTCAGGAATTGTAATTTTTGTTTTTTGTTTTTTGTTTTTTTTACAATGGCCATTCTGGTAGGTGTGAGAAGATATCTCATTGTGGTTTGATTTGCATTTCTCTAATAACCAGTGAATTTAAGCATTTTCTAAAATGTTTTTGAGCCATTTGTATTTCCTCTTCAGAAAAGTGTCTGTTCATGTCTTTTGCCCATTTTTATTTGAGTTGTCTTTCTGTTGTTGAGATATAGGGTCCCTGCCCCATTATATTTTCTGGATATTAAACCCTTATCTGATCAGATATGTGGTTTCCAAATAATGTCTCCCATTACGTAGGCTGCATTTTTACTTTTCTGACAAAGTACTTTGATGTACAAAAAGTATTTAATTTTCAGGAGATCCCATTTGTCCACCTCTTCTTTGGCTGCTCATTCTTTGGGTGTAAGGTCCAGGAAAACACTTCCTATCAAAAAGATCTTTAAAATATTGCCCTACAATTTCTTCTAAGAGTCTTATGGTATAAGCACTAATGTTTAGGCCTTTGATCCATTTTGAGTTCATTTTTGTATAAGATGTGAGATAGGAGTCCTCTTTTACTCTTTTGGAAATGGATATTCAGTTCTCCAAAAACACCATTTATTGAAGAGGATGCTCTGTCCCAGTTGTTTTGGTTTGACTTCTTTATCAAAGATCAATTGTTTGTAGTGGCAAGGGTCTATTTCTGAACACTCAATTTGATTCCATTGGGAGGTATATCGCTCCTTATGCCAGTACCATGCTGTTTTGACCACTGTAGCTTTGTAATGTGTCTCAAAGTCTGGTGGTGTGAGACTTCCCACTAAGATCCTTTTTCTCAGGATATTTTTGGCTCTTTGGGGTATCTTGCCTGTCCAGATAAATTTGGTTACTGTTTTATCTATTTCTGCAAAATAAGTTGTTGGGATTTTAATTGGTATTGCATTGAATATAGAAATCATTTTAGGTAGAATTGGTATTTTAATTATGAACATGATATGCTCTTTCATTTTTTAAAGCCCTGTTTGATTTCTTTTAAAAGTTTCTTGTAGTTTTCTGTGTAAATGTCTTTTTTGGTCTTGGTTAAGTTTATTCCTAAATACTTAATTCTTTTGTTTGCTCTTGTAAATGGAATTTTCTTCTTGATTTCTTCCTCTTGTTTCACATTACTCATATATAGGAACACTACGGATTTTTATGTGTCAATCTTGTAGCCTGTCACTTTGCTGTATTCATTGATTAATTCTAGTAGGTTTGCTGTAGATTTTTTCTGAATTTTCTACATTTAGAATCATGTCATCAGCAAACTGAAAATTTTACTTATTCCTCTCCAATTTGGATGTCATTTATTTCTTTTTCTTGCTTAATTGCTCAAACTAGAACTTCCAGCACAGTTGAATAACAATGGTGACAGTGGGCACCCCTGTCTTGTTCCTGATCTTAGAGAGAAAACCTTCAGGCTTTTCCCATTGAATATGATGTTGGCTTTTGGTTTTTCATATATTGCCTTTATCATATTGAGAAAGTTTCCTTCTACTTCTATTCTTTGAAGTGTTCTCACCAAGAAAGGATGTTGAATTTTGTCAAATGCCTTTTCTTCATCAATCAAAATGATCATATATTTCCTTCATTTCAATTTATTGATGTGGTGTATTACATTAATTGATTTTCTTGTGTTGAACCAGCCTTGAATATCTGGAATAAATCTTAGATGATCATAATGTGCTTTTAATGTGCTGCTGGATTTGATTTGTGAGTGTTTTTTGAGGATTTTTGCATCTATATTCATTAAGGACATTAGTCTACAATTTTCTTTTTTGTACTATCATTGTCTGACTTTCATTTTATGGTGACATTGGCTTCACAGAATGAGTTAGGTAGCTTTCCATCTTCTTCAAATTTTTGAAGAATTTAAACAGAATTGGTTTTACTTCTTTCTTGAATGCTTGGTAGAATTCATATGTGAAGCCATCCGGTCTTGGGCTTTTCTTTCTTGGGAGCTTTTCAATGAGTTTCAATCTCTTTACTTATGATTGGTTTGTTGAAGTTATCTATTCCTTCTTGAGTCAATGTTGGTTGTTTAAGCTTTCCTAGGAAGTTGCCCATTTCATCCAAGTTTTCTAGTTTATCAGGATATATTTTCTCATATTATCTTCTCACTATCTGCTTTATTTTTTCAGGGTTAGTAGTTATGTCTCCTTTCCCATTTCTGATTGTATATATTTGCATTTGCTTTCTCTTTTTTTCAAATTATCCTAGCTAGGGGTCCATCAATTTTATTGATTTTCTCAAAGAACCAATTTCTGTTTTTGTTGATTCTATTATTTTCTTATTCTAAATTTCATTTATTTCTGCTCTAATCTTTTTATTCCTTTCCTTCTGTTTGGGGTTAGTTTGCTGTCCTTTCTCTAGTTCCTCAAGGTGAACAGTTAATTCCTACTCAACATGAACAGTTAATTCCCTGATTTTTGCTCTCTCTTCTCTTAATATAGGCATTTAGGGCAATAAGTTTCCCTCTCAGCACTGCCTTCACTGCATCCCATAAATTTTGATATGTTGCATCTTCAATGTCATTTACCTAGAGTTATTTACTAATTTCTCTTTTAATTTCTTCCTTTAACCACTGAGTTTCTGAGTGTTTTGTTTGGCTTCCATATATTTGTGAATTTTATGACCTTTTGCCTGTTAATTATTTCCAACTTCATTACATTATGATCTGAGAAAGTTTTTTGTATAATATCAAAATTTTAAATTTGTTGAGACTTGCTTTGTGACCCAACATGTGGCCTATCCAAGAGAATGCTCTATGAGCACATGAAAAAAATCTAATCCTGCTGCTGTGAGGTGTAGTGTTCTATAAATGTCTGTCAAGTTTAGGTCATTTATCATACAACTCAACTTCTCTGTTTCCTTATTGATCCTCTGTCTAGATGTTCTGTCCATTGATGAGAGCCTAGTATTGAATTATCCAACTATTACTGTAGAATTATCTACTTCTCCTTTAAGTGTTCTCAGTGTTTACCTCATGCATTTTGGGGTACTCTGGCTAGGTGTCTAAATATTTATGATTGTTATGTTTTCTTGATAAATTGGCCATTTTATTAATATATAGTGTCCTTCTGGTCACTTTTAATTGTTTTACTTATGAAGTCTAATTTGTCTGATTTTAATATAGCTACTCTTGCTTTTTTCTGGTGGTTGTTTGCATGAAATGTCTTCTTCTACAAACCTTTCACTTTCATCCTATTTTTGTTCTTGTGTCTAAAGTGAGTTTCTTGTAGACAGCATGTAGATTGGTCCTGCTTTTTAATCCATCTGTCAGTGCATGTCTTTTTATTGGGTAGTTTAATCCATTAACATTTAGTGTTGTTACTGTAAGGGCAGTTCTTTCTTCTACCATTTTGTGTTTTGGATTTTATATGTCATACCTTTTTTTTTCCCTGTCATTTTACATTTCCTGATAGCATTCATTTCTACACTCTTCTGCATATCTCTCTTTTGTACATTCCTATCAGTGTGTAGCAATCCCTTTAAAATTTCCTGTAAAGCAAGTCTATTTTTTCACAAACTCTCTCAGTGTCTGTTTGCCTGAAAATATTTTCAACTCTCTTAATTTTGAAGGACAGTTTTGCCAGATATGGAATTCTTGGTTGGCAGTGTTTCTCTTTCAGTATCTTAAATATATCATATCACTGCTTCTCACCTCCATGGTTTCTGCTTAGAAATCTGCACATAGCCTTATCAAGCTTCCCTTGTATGTGATAGGTTGCTTTTCTCTTGCTGCTTTTAGAATCTCTGGGTCTTTGTCATTTGACCATCTGATTAGTGTCTTGGAGTAGTTCTATTAATGTCTATTCTCCTTGGGGTATTCTGCAGTGTTTCTTGGCTCTGTGATTTTATGTCTTTCAAAAAGCATTAGAAATGTTCAGTGAATATTGACTCCATTATACTTTCTGCTCATTTTCCCTTCTCCTCTCCTTCTGGGAAACCCATGACATATATATATTCATGCACTTCATGTTGTCATTCAATGCCCTGACATCCTGCTCATATTTTTCCATTCCTTACCCTCTCAGTTCCTTTATGGATAGGATTTCAGATGACATGTCCTCTGGTTTACTTATCTTTTCTTCTGCCTCTTGAAATCTGCTGTTGTAAGTCTCCATTGTGTTTTTCATCTCTTCTGTGCATTTCATTACCAAAATTCTGCCTTTGTTTTTCAAACTTCCAATATCTTGCTTATGTTTCCCCAATATTATTCTTCTCATTATTACTTTTTAATCCTCCTTTATTGTGAAATTGACAACTTTCCAAATGAATATCAACAAGCGATTAGAGAGCAAAGTTAGATGAATTGTATGGGTTACATTTCCAGAGTTTCAGCTACCTCCTCACTGCATAACACAACATACATGCAAAAAGGTTACAACTTTCAAAGCACAAATCAACAGTCACATTGGTAACCTCCAAGAAAGTTATGGACCACAATACCACAGTGTCAGTCGCCAATGTCTTCAGGCAAGTTGTTATAAGATTGTGAAACTGCTTGGTTTCCATCCTGATAATTCCAATCAGGTCCCTCTTGAGGCACTGTGATGGTTTTAGCAGGGCTATTATTGGACTCCTGTCTATTTAAGGTGTCTCCATGAGTCTGAGCTGCTAGCTAAACTTGTTCCTTCTCCTTGGGGGTGCGGTAGGTAGAGAGAATGACATTGAGATCTCACTAGATGAGGTAATAGGACACAATGAGTTATTGAATTTTTAAGAAATTGAGTGGGATCAGTAGGGTACAAGCCTAGGCATTTCTTAATTTGGTAAAGGCCAGAAAGAGAGAATTGAACAGGGATGTCAGTGAGTCCCTGTGGTCCAGACACTTCTTGCAAGGGGTGGATAGGCTGAGGAGTTTCTAACAGGGCTTGAAACAGGTGAGAGGGTTAGAGAAGAGGATTTTTATGGAAGGGGAGATTGGAGAAGTAATATCTGGAAGGTGGAGCAGGAGGAGCAGAGGGAGGGCCTGTGGCTTCTCTCAAAGGTAACTTGGACATATGGAACTTCATTTCACTTGCCATTCTGTTGACAGAATCTGTCAAGGTTACTGAGAATTTGAGAATCAAAGGTCCCATTTTCAGGCAACATAGAGATATTGTGTAATTTGTATTGGGCCAGACAACATTGACCCCATGCATTTACAAGTCAACCTATGGGGGTGTCCCATGGTGGGATGCAGGATGTGTTACTCATAAGGAGGCCTGAGGGGAGCCTGAGGGTAAGAATGACCTTTTAATTTCAGTGGACATGAGGTGAACAGCACAGCCATCCTCATGAGTCACCCTCGAGGTCCAAAGAAGAGAATTATTCCTGGACAGAACCAGGATGAGAGGGCATTCCCACCTAACATTCTCTACCTCATTTTAGGATTTAAATTGCAGCAGGGGAGAGAAATTCAGGGCATGAATAGATGGCTTAACCCTAGGCTGGAAAAGAGGTTGGTGTTGATGTTTAAATGGCAAAGGAAGGTGTTGCCTCACATTCCCAGGTTTCAAGACCAAATGTAAGGTAGTTTGGTTAGAAACATGGGTGATAAGGCCAAATGGCTGGCAACAATAAAAGGTTTAATGAGAGAAGCCCCAGTGTGGCCCTAACCAGCAGAAAGTCACCACTTGGTCGGAAACCCATGCAGTCAGGTGGGGAGATTTCTTTATATTGGGCTTTCTGCCTATCAGGGTGTTTCACAGGGTCTTGGAAATATAAGGTATGTTTTGGCTCTGGCCAATATGGAATTACACATAGCTTATCTTGTAACTTTGGCAATGCCTCATTTTTAGATTCAAGTAGGAGAGATGGGGAAGCGGGGAGCAGCAGTGAGACATGAACAGGAAAAATGGCACAAAATGGGGGGGAGTGGTGCAGCCTGGCTTTACAAAAGAGGGAAATGTGGGAGTGGACCATGGCCCAGACCTGACAGGGGGAGGAGCCATGTTCCTCAAGAAAGACACAAAAACACAGAGAGGTGGCTGTGCTGAAAGTATCTCCCTAATTTGGCCAGGGTTTGAGACCTGCTGGGAATTGGGACCTGATTCCCACTAGTAAAGTTAACCTTGCTCTTACTCTTCTCTTTGTTAATATAGTATGGTTCTGTCCAGTGCTGAATGAAATGTGCTCCTGTTGGGTAAACAAACACTTGCATTGGAGTGGGTTGACATCTCTTTAGGTGTCTCTCATTTTGACCTATAGAGTAAGATGTGGCTACAAATAGAATTTGATTTTGCTTTCAGAGTATCAGATATTGCTTATACTATATGATACACTTTTCCCACCAAAAAGATATGAAAACTTTTCCTCTTCATATGGAAAGAGTTTTATTATTCTGATTCTCACAGGCTGAACAAGCATTCTGAGGGTTATATTAATCAGTCATTTAAAACTGAGAATTGAATTTCTTGAAGTTTGCCTTTTTACATTGGATTGTTTTCCAGAAAAGTTTCAGCATTAAGCAGTTAATACTTATTTTACTTCAGCTTATATTCAGCCACTGAAAAAAGTATCTTATTTCTTCCTGCTTTTAATATTCTCTTTATAATTTGATATTTTGTTTTAAGAATTTATGAAGCTGTATACTGGTATTTCTAAGTGTATATTTTAATTAATGTATCCTCCATGAGTATGGATTAGGTCAGTAATCCATATGTCCATCAAGAAAATAAAGTTTTTCTAACTTGAATGATTTTTCTAGTTTTTTCCTTTGTAAGTTTTGTAACACCGAAATCACTTTAATTTTAAAATTAAGATGATCATTGTTTGTGTGTTTCCCACACATGTGTTTTAATTCCCTAATATGGAAAATGACCTTCATTTTTAAAAAATTATCTTAAATGATATTTAATGTTTAAAATTATGTAAATACACACACATAATTACCCTTAGCACTCTAGCAATTTTAAGGCTGTGGTTTATTTTCTGATAACAAATACAGATGCAAAGTCATCCTTTATACTTTTGAGTAAAGTAACTAAAGGTTTTACAGTGTCCCATTGTCCACTTAATTATATCAATGCATTTGCAGTCATTTAAAAAAAGTTTATCTTCTTTCTTATTTAAAATTTGTATTTATTCCAATGCTTTTCAGTCTTGAGATGTTTAAAATCTTGAATGGGCCTCCTGAGAGCTGATTGGATCTCCATACATTGGAGCTAAATTGTTGACAAGCTTTTGTTTAATGATATGTAGGATGAGACCTGCCACAATTTGAGTTGGTCCCACCAATCCACATAGGGAGACACTTCCCTCTAGGTTTCAATTAACAAGTGCTTCCCAGAGGCCTCCTCAAGTATTTTAAGCCTGCACAAGGTAGATTGCTGAAGGCTGAGTACTGTTGGTGTTAATATGAGGAGGCTAAGCAAAGTCTAAATCAGCATTCCAGTACTCAATGTTACATGTTCATTCTCTCAGCTAATGGCCTCATTTTCTGAATTTTAAGATGTCCAAAACATCAATCCCTGTTTATACATCCATATATATTATTACCTAAGGTTCCTTATCCTGTTCATCTGACACTAACTGTGAGATCTTATCTTCTAAATTGTATAAATATCAATTAATGAATACCATCTCATTGTTTTCATCACTGAGGATTTAAGTTCTGTACTTCTTGAGTAGTATTTTGATGCTGTTTTCATTCAGGATAAAAGATAAGTGTATTTTTTCTTTATTGGAGAAGCTGTGGGTTTACAGAACAATTATGCATAAAATAAAGGATTCCAATAAACAAAGCTATTGTTAACTCCTTGCATTGGTGTGGAATATTTGTTACAATTGGTGATAGCATATTTTTATAATTGTGCTATTAACTATCATCCATGGTTTAACTTAGGGTTCACTGTTCTTATAGTGTAGTTGAATGGGTTTGTATTTAATTTTTTTTTTACCCTTTATACAATCTAACATTTCTCCTGTTAGGTCCTGTTAATTAGGATTTACTTGTACTGAAATTCTACCAAAGATTTCCCAGGATACATGATATGAACATGCTTACTGAAAATATTATTTAATCTTGAATAGGCAGTTGGACAAGTTATGATTGGATTTCAGACATTTGATCCACATTCAGGTCCTACTGCTGCTATATCAAAATTGTTGGATCCTAGAGCTTAGACCTTTCCCAGAATTCTGTGAAACTAAAGCACACAGCAGCCTGTATTACCCAGAGCAGTTCATCAAAAATGTAACAAGCCCCACTCAAATGGAGGGAACACATAGATGGTCAGTTCTCCCCCCTGTATTAAGAAAACATTTCCAAGGTCCACTAATTCCCAGAACTGAGATTGCTATGCCCTTGCTAGCATGTAGCTAACCTAAATGTTACAAGACCCCTTAATCTCATAACCACTGCAATGTTTGTTTCAAGCCTCTATAACTGGCCTTGCTGAATCCTGCCTAATTGTGATGTACTTTCACACTGAGCTCTGAATTGGCCACCATCAGAGTAGCTTGACTGACATTTTGCTTCACTCCTGTAAGTTCCTATAATAAAGTTTTTGTCTCACTCCATTCCTGGTATTTACTTTGGTCTCAATGACAGACTAGCCCCCACAGGCCAGAACAGAGGTCATTTACATTTGTTCAAAAATGCTTATTTTCCAATTCTTGCCTATATTAACATGTTACAGTTGCTCCATATATAGTTTGTTCTGTGTCCAAAGTTAGAAATATCACCCCCACACATCCTTTTAGGAAAAAAAAATGGGGGGGTTTTAGTTTGTCAGAGCTAGAACAAATTTCCATTTTTAGTAAGAAGATTGGTAAAATTCAGTTCATGAGGGCAGCTCTTTATTTATGGTCATATGTTCTATGATTTTGCTTCTCAAATATTGAGCAGTTATAGAAGCACAATTTTGTTAAAGAAGCATAGGGGCAATGTACTTATTCTCACATAGGGAAGAAAAAAACTAAACTATAACTATTAGAAAGAAAAAAATGGAATGAGGCAATTTTAAAGGGTTAAATAGAACATGTAACAGTAATGATATTTCCTTTTCCATAAACCTACTCACTTTTTAATTTTAAATTCTACATTACTTTATGATCCTTAGCCTCAGTGGCCTGCAATAGAAAAAATTGTCACACATGCATTATGCATGTCTATTTTGTGTCTTGCAAATTTTTAATTTTAATATAGTATACTTGAGGTAGATTGAATTATTAACATTTTAGTGCTCTTGCCTATAAGAAGATAGTATACAAGTACCACACTGGTGTAAAGTTTGGCCATATACCTGGCTCATGCAATATAATGACAAAATGAGAAGTGCAGATTAAAGAGCTGTAATATTCTTGGCCATTATCCGTATTCTCTTTTACTTTTGTGTGATGATTCTTCATCAGCTTGGGTTCCGTTGGGAAGATCTGTAAAGGGACAGACATCATGAATAAGTAGATCTACACTTATTTGTGGGTTCACTCAAGTATAATAGAGCTTAACCCAGTTAATATTATGCCATATTATATTCTAAACAGGTTGTATGAATTAAAAGTCATCATTAATCTTTGAGAGTTCTCTCAGCTCAACTTCTTCTTTAAGAATTTCTATTGTTAGATATTTCAAATAAGTCTAATGTGCTTAGTGTGTGCATATGTATATATGTGCATGCATGTACGTATATAGACATATCACTTTTTAAGTTTTAATACAGTTTACTGAACAATCTCGAATTCTCTGTGAAATTCCTTTGTGAATTATTTGTTACAAACACATTTCCAAAGTTTTTTTCATAAAATATTGGTTTTTCCATAACCTATGAGGGACAGAAGTACCCAATTCTTATATAATCAAATTTATCAGACTTTCTCATTGGACTTTGCTTTATTTCTTGCCTAAAAAACACTTACCTAGGTTGGTAACCTGAATACATTATGAAATGTTAGTCTCCAAAGCCATAAGTTTTGAGTTTTATATTTAGTCATTGTACTACATCAATTGTGCACGGTGAGAGGTAAGAGTGAAGTTGATTTTATCCTATATGAATTTCCAACTACCCAAATAATATTAACTGAAAAGTATATATAATTGAAACTAGATATCCTACATTACCTCTGTCATTTATTGTGTTCCTAAATGAGTGACTCTGTAGCTGTGCCCTTTGTTATGCTGCATTGCTTTCTTTGTTTCTTCACTCATACCATATATATTCAAATGAATTTAATGGAAATTAAGTATTGGGAAAGTGATATTTAAATTAAAAAATACATGTTTTGTCCTTGAGTTTATATGCTTCACAGAAAGCACATGGAAATGGTTGAGTTTATGATAAGGAATTCTTGAAATTGGATACCCTTTTTTTAAAAAAAGGATATATAATGCTGTTGGGGAACAATTATTGTCAGAATGCTATATATATATTAAAAAGTAAATAGTATTAATTTACTGGATAGAATTATGATTTTAGGACTAATAAAAATCTGTAATAATTTGTAATAAATTCCAATAGAATTCTTTGCCTTTCCAACTGGGTATCAACTGAAGCAGTGAAGGTAAATGATAGGTGTTTTGTATGATTGTTTTATTAATTGAGGGAAATTTTCACTTTCTAGGGAAACCATATTGATGAAATTAAAATCAATAAGTTTCAAAAGTAGTGCCCAATTACAATCGAGTATTTTACAGTAACCTCAAGGAAATGAATATATATCAATGAGTATTTGATCACTTTATTGAACAAAGTTTAACATGCTAAATTTAAACAATATTCAGCAGGGTACCCTATCTATATATTATTAATTGGATAAGGAAGAATCCATTATGTTCCAAATCACATTTAGAATTCAATGAATATTATAAAAATAATTTTAATATTAGTAAATCTGCCAATATTAGAAATATAGTTTCCCTCTTTTTATTACTCTTTCTGCCATCTTAAAGTTAATCACTCTCAGCAGGAAATGTAGGATAATAGCAGGTATATATGCAATTTAATAAGGCCTCATTTGCACTTTTATTCAAAATATTCATGCAAATAAAAGGTGGCCTCTCCACTGAATCACTTTTTAATTCAGTTCTATTGAGATATATTCACATGCCATGCAGTCATACAAAGTGTACTATCAATTGTTCACAGTTCCATTGTTTTGTTGTGTATCCATTACCAAAATTAATTTTTGAATATTTTATTACTACACACAAAAAAGTAATAATAAAAATTAAAGTGAAAAGAACAAATAAAGTAAAAAAGAACCCTGGGTCCTTTTTCTTTTTGCCCTGATTTTTCTACTCATCCATCCATACATTGTACAAAGGGGAGTGTGATCCACATGGCTTCTCCAATCACACTGTCACCCCTCATTAGCTACATTGTTATATAATCATCTTCAAGATTCAAGGGTCCTGGTTTGTAGTTTGATAGTTTCAGGTATTTATTGCTAGCTATTCCAATTCATTAGAACCTAAAATGTGTTATCTATATTGTATATCAGTGTCCACCAGTGTGACTTCTTGGCTCTTTTTGGAATCTCTCAGCCACTGAAACTTATTTCATTTCATTGCACATCCCACTTTCAGTCAAGAAGGTGATCTCCATCTGGAAGTGCCAGGTCTAGATTCCTCCCTGGGAGTCATATTCCATGTTGCCAGGAAGATTTACACCCCTGGGTGTCAGGTCCCATGTGGTGGTGGGGGGAGGGCAGTGAGATCACCTGCCAAGTTGGCTTAGCTAGAGAGAGGGCCACATCTGAGCAACAAAGAGACATCCAGCAGGAGACACTTAGACTCAATTATAAGCATGACTAGCCTTTTCTTGGCAGTAAGAGTTTTCCCAAGGACAAGTCCAGTGACAGAGGGCTCAGCCCATCAAACCACCAGTCCCCAATGTCTGTGAGTACATCAGCAACCATAGATGTGGGTAAGCCAAACACCTCTGCATTCTCCACCAGTTCCTCAATGGCGTAACTGCATTTATTTTTAATTTTTTTAAATTAACTATTAACTATATCAAAAAATAAAAAAAACTTAAAATAACAGAACATTTCAAGCAAGCCACAAGAGAATAAGAAAAAGACTACTAACCTAATATAACTACTTTACTTCCAACATGTTCCTACATTATCCTAAGAAAGTAATCTAATAGAGTAACATTTCTGTGAACTTGTTCCTACAATACCCACCAGAAATTAACAAAGCTTATCCATTCCTGGGCATTCCCAGAAAGTTAAATGTATCCACAATATCTTATCTGTTCTTACTGGGTTATCGTTACCCCTTCACTAATTGCTCTCTATCACTAGGTCCCCTACATTCTACATTATAAACCATTTATTTTACATTTTTCATTCTTCTCATTACTGGTAGCATATAATATTTCCCTTTTTGTGCCTAGCTTGTTTTGCTCAGCATTATATCTTCAAGGTTCATCCATGTTGCCATATGTTTCAAGACACCATTCCTTCTTACTGCCACATAGTATACCATTGTGTGTATATACCACATTTTATTTATCCACTCATGTGTTGGAGGACATTTGGGTTTTTTCCATCTCTTGGTATTGTAAATAATTCTGCTATGATCATTGGCATGCAGATATCTGTTCGTGTCACTGCTTTCAGATCTTCCAGGTATATACCGAGAAGTTCAATTGCTGTATCAAAGGGTAACTCTATATCTAGTTTTCTAAGGAACTGCCAGACTGTCTTCCAGAGTCCTGAAATGTTATACAGTCCTACAAACAATGAATGAGTTCCAATTTCTCCACATCCTCTCCATTATTTGAATTTTCCTTTTTGTTTAATGATAGCCATTTTAATTGGTGCAAAATGGTAACTCATTGTGGTCTTAATTTGCACCTCTCTAATAGTTAGTGAAGCTGAACATTTTTTATGTGTATCTTGGACATTTGTATTTCCTTTTCAGAGAACTGTCTTTTCATATCTTTTGCCCATTTTACAATTGGGCTGTTTGTACTATTTTCATTCAGTCGTAGGCTTTCTTTATGTATGCAAGATATCTGTCTTTTGTCAGATACATGGTTTCCAAAAATTTTTTCCCATTGAGTTGGCTGACTCTTCACCTTTTTGACAAATTCCTTTGAGACACAGAAACTTCTATGTTTGAGACATTCCCATTTATCTATTTTTTCTTGTTGCTTGTGCATTGGATGTAAGGTCTATGAAATGACCTCCTAATACAGTCTTGAAGATGTCTCTCTACATTAGCCACTAGGAGTTTTATGGTACTGCTTTTTATAATGAGGTTTTTGATCCATTTTGAGCTAATTTTTGTATAGGGTGTGAGGTAGGGTCATCTTTCATTCTTTGGGATATGGATATTCATATCTCCCAGCCCCATTTGTTGAAAAGACTGCTATGTACCAGTTCAGTGTCTTTGGGGGTCTTGTGAAAGATCAGTTGGCCATAATTCTGGGGTCTATCTCTGAATCCTCAGTTGGATTTCATTGATCCATATATCTGTCTTTGTGTCAGTACCAGGCTGTTTTGACTACTATGGCTTTATAATAAGCTTCAAAGTCAGGGAGTGTAAGACCTCCCACTTCATTTTTCTGTTTTTAGAGTGTTTTTAGCAATTCAATGCATCTTCCCTTTCCACGTAAATTCTATAATTAGCTTTTCCAAGACTGCAAATAGGTTGTGGAATTTTGCTTGGGATTTCGTTGAATCTGTAGATTAATTTAGGTAGAATTGACATCTTATTAACATTTAGCCTTCCAATCCATGAACATGGAATATTTTTTCCATTTTTAAGATTCCTTTCTATTTCTTTTTGTAGAGTTATGTAGTTTGCTTTGTATAGGCTTTTTACATCTTTGGTAAAGTTCATTCCTAGGTACTTGATTTTTTAGTTGCTATGAAAATGGTATCTTTTTCTTCAGTGTCTCTTCACTTCATTCATTTCTAGTTCATTACTGACTCATGTGCATTAATCTTGTATCCTGCTACTTTGCTAAATTTATTAGCTCTAGTAGCTGCATCATCAGTTTCTCAGGGTTTTCCAGATATAACATCATATCATCCGCAAATAATGACAGTTTTATTTCTTCCTTTCCAATTTCTATGCCTTTTATTTCTTTTTCTTCCCTGATTGCCTTGGCTAGCACATCTAGCACAATGTTGAATAATAGTGGTGACAGTGGGCTTCCTTGTCTCATTCCTGATCTTAGAGGGAAGGCTTTCAGGCTCTCACCATTGAGTACTATGCAGGCTGTGTTTTTTTTCATATATGCTCTTTATCATATTGAGGAAGTTTCCTTCAATTCCTACCTTTTGAAGTGATTTTATCAAAAAGGGATGCTGGATTTTGTTGAATGCTTTTTCAGCATGTATGGAGCTGATCATTTTATTTTTCTCTTTTGATTTGTTAATGTTTTGTAGTATATTGATTGATTTTCTTATGTTAGGCCATCATTGCAGGCCTGGAATTAACCTCACTTGGTCATGGTGTCTGACTTTTTAATGTGTCTTTGAATTCAATTTGCAAGTATTTTGTTGAGAGTTTTCACATCTATATTCATTAGGGAGATTGGCCTGTGGTTTTTCTTTTTTTGAAGCTTCTTTGCATGGTTTTGGTATTAGACTGATGCTAGCTTCATAAAAAGTCTTATATAGTGGTCAATTTTCTTCAAAGTTTTGAAGAGTTTAACTAAGATTGGTGTCAGTTCTTTTTGGAAAGTTTGGTAAAATTCCCCTGTGAAGCCATCTGGCCCTGGGTATTTACTTGCGGGAAGATTTTTGATGACTGATTGTATCACTTTGCTTGTGATAGGTTTGTTGAGGTCTTCTGTTTCTTCTCTGGTCAGTCTAGATTGTTCATATTTTTCCATGAAATTGTCCATTTCCTTTATATTGTCCAGTTTGTTGGTGTACCATTGTTCCTAATATCCTCATAACTTTTTTAAATTTCTTTAGATCTGCAGTAATGTCACCTTTTTCATTCATTGTTCTGTTTATATGGATCCTCTCTTTATGATTTGTCATTCTACCTAGGGACTTGTCCATCTTTGTGATCTTCTCAGAGAACCAACTTTTTGTGATTTATTCTGTCTATATTTTTGTTCTCTATGTCATTCATTTTTGCTTTAATCACTGTTATTTCTTTTGCTCTTCTTGGTTTAGGATTAGTTTGCTGTTCATTTTCCAACTTCTTCAGTTGCTCCTTTATTTCTTTTATTTTAGCTTTTTCTTCCTTTTTGAAGTATGCACTTAGTGCTATAAAATTCCCCCTCAGTACCACTTGTGCTGCATCCCATAAGTTTTGATATGCTGTGTTCTCATTTTCATTTGTGTCTATATATTTAGCCATTCTCTTGTTATTTCTTCTTTAACCCACTGATTAAGAGTGTGTTGTTTAACCTCCATGTATTTGTGAATTTTCTAAGTCTCTGATGGTTATTGACTTCAAATTGTATTGCATTGTGATCAGAGAATGTACTTTGAATAATTTCAATTTTTTTAAATTTATTGATGCTTGTTTTATGTCCCAGCCTATGATCTACTCTGGAGAAAGTTCCATGAGTATTAGAGAAAAATGTGTTTCCTGGTGATTTGGGATGTAATGTCCTCTATATGTCTGTTAAATCCAATTAATTTATGATATTTTGGTTTTCAATTTCCTTATTGGTCTTCTGTCTCACTGATCTATCTATAGGAGAGAGTGATGTGTTGAAGTCTCCCACAATTATTGTGGAAACATCCATTGATTCCTTTAGTTTTTCCAGTGTTTGTCTCATGTATTTTGTGGCACCTTTATTTGGTGCATAAAAATTTATGATTGTTATTTATTCTTGTTGACTTGCCACTTTTATTGGTATGTAGTGGTCTTCTTTTCCTCTCAAAACATCCTTGCATTTAAAATTTATTTTATCTGAGATTAATATTGTTATTCCTGTTTTCTTTCGGCTGTAGTTTGCATGAAATAATTTTCATCCTTTCACTTTCAATTTCTTTTTGTCCCTGTGTCTAAGATATGTCTCTTGTAAGCAACATATTGGTGGCTCATATTTTTTGATCCACTTTACCAATCTATGTCTTTTAATTGGGTAGTTTAGTGCATTTCTATTCAACATTATTACTGTGAAGGCATTTCTTGAATCAGTCATCCTATCCTTTGGTTTATTTTGTTAGATATACTTTTCCTTCTCTCTCTTAATGTCCTTTAACCTACCCTAACTGAATCTCTTTAGTACTGAATGACTCTCCATCTCTCTCCCTCTTTTGTTTGTTTCTCTGTTGGTAGGGCTCTGTTCTAGTTTGCTAATGCTGTGGAATGTAAAACACCAGAGATGGATTGGCTTTTATGAAAAGGGGGCTTATTTGGATATACAGTTACAGTCTTAAGGCCATAAAGTGTCCAAGGTAACACATCAGTAATCAGGTACCTTCACTGGAGGATGGCAAATGGCATCCGGAAAACCTCTGTTAGCTGGGAAGGCATGTGGCTGGCATCTGCTCCAAAGTTCTGGTTTCAAAATGGCTTTCCCCCAGGATGTTCCTCTCTAGCAAGCTTGCTCCTCTTAAAAATGTCACTCACAGCTGCACTGAGTTCCTTCTCTTTGAGTCAGCTCATTTATATGACTCCACTGATCAAGACCCACCCTGAATGGATGGGGCCATTCCTCCAAGGGAATATCTCCTCAGAGTCATCACCCAAAGCTGGGTGGGGCACATTCCAAGCAAATCTAATCAGCACCAAAACATCGGCCTCACAAGACTACATCAAAGATAATGGCATTTGGGGGACACAGTACATTCAGACTGGCACATTCCACCCCCTGGACCCCAAAATGACATTATCTTTCCAAATACAAAATACATTCATTCCATCACAATATCACAAAACTTAAATCATTTCAGTAACAAAAGTTAAGTACAAGATCCTATCAAAATCAATTACAGGTGTGGTGGGTCCTAAAGCATAATTCTTTAGCTTTGGATCTGTGGACTTAGAACAAGTTATATGCTTCCAATATACAAAGGAGGGACATTCATAAGATAAACATTCTCATTGCCATAAGGAGAAACCGTAAGGAAAAACAGGGTTAACAGGACCAAAACAGTTCCTAAAACCTGCAGGACAAACTCCATTAGATTTCAAAGCCTGAGAATCATTTAGAGAATGAGGTTATATCCTTGGGGCTTGAGAAATTGGGAGTCTAAGCCTTCCTAAGGGCCTTTTCAGCAGCCCTTTCCTCTCCAAATGCTTAGGTGAGTGCTCCAACATATCGACACATTGGGGAGAACACACCTTCTTGGCCCCACCCTCCTCAAACATTGGGGCAGTTCCCGGATTCCCTTCCATCTCCGGGGCACATGCTCAACCCCTTCAGAACAGTGTGGTGGCAGCCAGGATCTCCCCAATTCCCTGGGAATGTGTTCCACCCTCTTTGGGACCTCGGGTGACAAAACTCTTCCAGAGCATCGAGGTGGAATGCCCACCCTCGACCTCTGGGGCAAACTCACCCTTTCCATGCATGTGGGCTGCTCCACTCCCTCAGCCCAAGGCCTCTTGACTCCAGACCTCAACCTCCATGGCTTTGTCTTTGAAGAAATTTTTCCTTCAATTTGTTCCTTGTCTGTCTCCTCCAGTCCAGACTGGCAGTGGCTCTGTCTGTAAAGATTTCACAAAAATTCTGTTGGCTTCACATGAAGCATGCAGGGGTCAAAGCTATCAGACAATAGGACTTTCCACAAATCCTTTCTGGATAATTCCATCTCCAATCTTGGCTTGTGCTGAAATGGTGGCCGGGTTCCATGTTTGGTTACATCCTCACATTGGGCTGTAGCTTCTGGGATTCCACCCCCTGGAAGCTCATAATTTTCCAAGCCATCAGCTTCTGGTTTCTTTGAACCCAAGAGTTCAGTTCTAAGTTTATCTCTCTCCACTCGCATTTTACTATAAGCTGCAAGGAGAACCCAGGGTACATCCTCCACATGTAGTCTGGAGATCTCCTCAGCTAAGTATTCCAAGTTGTCACTTTCAAATTCTTCCTTCCATCTGACACCAGGACTCAATTTTGCCAAATTCTCTGCCACTTTAAAACAAGGATCGCCTTTCTTCCAGTTCGCAACAACACATTGATCATTTCTGTTCAAGGCCTCGTCAGAAGTATCTTTAGAGTCCATATTTCCACAGACGGTCTCTTCAAAGCAGTTTAGGCCTTTTCTATCAAGCTCCTCACAATTCTTCCAGAATCTTCCCCTTATCCATTTAAAAAGCCACTCCAACATGTTTGGTATTTGCAAACTCAGCAGCAAAAGCACCCCACTTCTCTGGTACCAAAATCTGTTCTACTTTGCTAATGCTGCGGAATGCAAAACATCAGAGATGGATTGGCTTTTATAAAAAGGGGGTTTATTTGGATATACAGTTACAGTCTTAAGGCCATAAAGTGTCCAAGGTAACACATTAGTAATCAGGTATCGTCACTGGAGATGGCAAATGGCATCTGGAAAACCTCTGTTAGCTGGGAAGGCACGTGGCTGGTGTCTGCTCCAAATTTCTGGTTTCAAAATGGCTTTTTCTCAGGATGTTCCTCTCTAGCAAGCTTGCTCCTCTTAAAAATGTCACTCACAGCTGCACTGAGTTCCTTCACTTTGAGTCAGCTCATTTATATGACTCCACTGATCAAAGCCCACCCTGAATGTGTGGGGCCATGCCTCCATGGGAATATCTCATCAGAGTCATCACCCACAGCTGGGTGGGGTGCATTCCAAGCAAATCTAATCAGCACCAAAACATCTGCCCCACAAGACTACATCAAAGATAATGGCGTTTGGGGGACACAATACATTCAGACTGGCACAGGCTCCCTTTAGTATTTCAAGCAGGGTAGGCCTCTCTCAGCATTTGTCTGTGAAAAATTTAAGCACTCCTTCAAATTTGAAGGAGAGATTTGCTGGATAAAGAATTCTTGGCAATTTTTCTCTCTCAGAATTTTAAATATGTCATGTCACTGCCATCTTGCCTCCATGGTGGCTTCTGAGTAGTCACTACTTAGTCTTATCCCATTTCCTTTTTAAATGGAGAATGGCTTTTCTCTTGCTTCTTTCAGAATTTGCTCCTTTTCTTCAATAATTTAGAATCTGAATAGAACTTTACTTTGAGGTGAATTATTTGGATTTATTCTGTTTGGAGTTTGGTGGGCCTTTATGATTTCTGTATTTGTGTTGTTTAGAAGGTTTGGGAAGTTTTCCCCAACAATTTCTTTGAATACTCTTCCTAGACCTTTACCCTTCTCTTCTCCTTCTGGAACAACAAGTCTTATATTTGGATGTTTTATATTATGTATCATATTCCTGAGGGCCATTTTGATTTTTTTTTATTTTTCCCCATTCTTTCTTTTTTTTATTTCATTTTCTGTTTCATTGTCCTTGAGCTTGCTGATTCATTGTTTATCTTCCTCTAGTCTTGTACTATGAATATCCAGAATATTTTTAATTTGGTGAACAGATTCTTTTATTTCCATAAGATCAGTTTTTATTTACTCTTGCAATTTCTTCTTTATGCTCTTCTAGGGTCTTCTTCATGTCCTTTATATCCTGTGCCATAATCTCATTGTTTGTCTTTAGTTCTTTGATTAATTGCTCCAGGCACTGTGTCTCCTCTGATCTTTTGATTTGGGTTTTTGGATTTGGATTACCCATATTGTCTGCTTTTTTTGTATGCTTTAAAATTTTCTGTTGTTTTTGGCCTGTTTGCATTTGCTTTACTTGATAGGGTTCTTTTAGAATATATAGGATTATTAAAACACTTATCTCTAATTTGTCAGATCTACAGCATGCTGGCATACACTTTAACTAACCAGCATCTGGCATCTGCAAGCCACCTTTTCCCCTCAAGCCAGTTTTCCCAACATTTTCTTTGTGGTGATTGGTGGTCTGAATCTTGTGGAGGTCCAATTGGTGCACCAAGTTTGTGTGTGTAGTTGGTGCTTCCCACCCTGAATGTGAGGTATGTGTCTGAGTGTTTAGGAAGGGAGAGAGGCTTTAATAATCAAACCTCCCACGTGTTCCTTGAGATTTAAAGCTGTTGCAAGATTCTAAACCTTCAGCTCAGTCTCACGACAGTTTGTCTTTGTCACTGATCCACAAGTCCTTGGTATTGGTGTATGGTCCCTGGGACTTCCAAGTGGTTCCCCCTTCCAAGCCATGCCCTCCTAGGACCTCTCCTGAGGGAAGGCAGCTTTGTCACAAGTTATCCTCTTCCCCCAAGGGAATTTCTGGGCCACAGGGCCATGTAGGGTCATTCCAAGCCTGTTGAAAGAATGGCTGTATGTTGCATGTTAATTTCCCCCTTTTTGCACAGCTCTACCTTCCCAGCTCCAGGAAAATTAGCTGTGAGTGAGCAAAAGTCTATTGTCCATGGCAGATATTGGGGCATGTATGTGTTTTGCTGGAAATGCTTCCCATCACACTGGGTTTTTTGGTGCAGCTCTGGACTGTGGTACTGGCACCAGGTAGGTGTGTTCCCAGCCCTCCAGGAAGATGGCTGTTGTGGGCATCAGTATTGTCTCCTTTTGGCTATACTCTGCCTTCCTAGCTCTGAGAAAATTAGCAGCATGTGCATGAAAGTCTATCATCCATGCCAGATACTGAGGCATTCCCACAGGTTGTGGAGAAGTAGTTCCCACTGCACTTCACTGTGTGGTTCTTGCTTCTGTATCCACAGCTGCCTTTGGGTTTTTAAAACTAGCCCAACTCTATACACCAACTCATGGCTTCTGCAGGCTGCAGCATTGTTGCCAGTTATTCAGCAGATTTACTTATTCATTTCAGAATGCAGACTCCTGGTTTCACCAAGTGCATGGTCTCTGTGGATTTAGCAGATCTTGTCCAGTTGGTGCATTGCTGGAACTGGTGTTCAGGGTCACTTTCCATCTTTTATCTAGTATTTTTCATGGAGATTTTTTTTTGCCCTCTCTCTCTTAACTACCATCTTCTGGAAGTCTTTCTGCTGAATTTTTGAGGATTGAAAGATTGAGTCTTAATTCCTTAATAGCAGTCTGGGTCAGTTGACCTTCTTTGACCAATAAAACATTATCAAAAGTAATGAATTTAAGTTTAAGAGCCAATCAATGAGGACTTCATTATAACACCTTCTCTTTCTGAAATAAGAACCAGTGACATTCCATATGCAGTCAGTCTAATAGCTTGGGCATTGAATGTGGTCATATGTGGGAAGAGAATTTGAGCAAAGAATATGCACCAAAGTCATAGCTAACACAAAATTGACACATGACTGAAGTGGGAAATCTTTGTTGTCCTCAGCACCAACTTAAAATATTTTTGATTACTGCAATCTAAATAGTCTAAGCTTGCTTATATTATATCAAATGGTTTTCCAAAGCAGTTTTATCAATGTTTCCTCATATCCTTTCCTTCACATACTGTGCTAGTTTGAATGTATTGTGCCCCACAAAACTCCATTATTTTTTATGTAATCTTGTGTGGGCAGAGGTATCAGTGTTGATTGGATTGTAATTCTTTGAATGTTTCCATGGAGATGTGCCCCACCCAACTGTGAGTGATGACTCTGATGGGATAATTTCCATGGAGGTGTTACCCCACCCATTCAGGGTGAGTCTAAATTAAAACACTGGAGCCATATAAATGAACTGACAAATAGAAGGAACTCAGAGCAGCTGAGAGTGACAATCTGAAGAGGAGCTACATCCATGAGGGACACTTTGAAGAATGCACAGAAGCTGAGAGAGTAGCTATGGATGAGAGACAGTTTGAAGACAGCTGTTGAAAGCAGACACTTGCTCCAGAGAAGATAAGAGAGGACAAACACCCAAAGAGCAACATTTTTGAGGAACTGCAGCCTAGAGAGGAATGTCCTAGAAGAAAGCCATTTTGAACCAGAAAGTGGGAGCAGACACCAGCCATGTGCCTTCATGGCTAGCAGAGGTTTTCCAGACACCATTGGCCATCCTTCAGTGAAGGTACCCAATTGCTGATGGGTTACCTTGGACACTTTATGGCCTTAAGACTGTACCTGTGTAACCAAACAAACCCCCTTTAATGAAAGCTAATCCATTTCTGATGTTTTGCATTCCAGCAGCATTAGCAAAGTAGAACAGATTTTGGTACCAGAAGTGGGGTGCTGCTAAGTTTGCAAATACCAAACATGTTGTAATGGCTTTTTAAATGGATAAGGGGAAGATTCTGGAAGAACTGTGAGGGGCTTGATAGAAAAGACCTACACTAAAGAAACTATTTTTGGAAATATAGCCTCTAAAGATACTTCTGATGAGGGCTTGAGAAGAAATGATGACTATGTTGTCACAAACTGGAAGGAAGGTGATCCTTGTTTTAATGTGGCAGAGAATTTGGCAATATTGAGTCCTGATGTTGGATGGAAGGCAAAATTTGAAATCAACAACATGGAATATTTGGCTGATGAGATCTCCAAGCAAAATATTGAAGAAGTAGCCTGGCTTTTACTTGCAGCTTATAGTAAAATGCAAGAGGACAGAAATAAGCTGAGAAATAAGCTCTTGGTTTCAAAGAAACCAGAAACTGATGGCCTGAAAACTCTGGGCTTCCAGAAGGTGAAACCCCAGAAGCTACAGCCCAATGTGAGGATTTAACCAAACATGGAACCCAGCTGCCATTTCAGTACAAGCCAAAATTGGAGATGGAGTTATCCAAAAAGGATTTGTGGAAAGTCCTATTGCCTGATGGCTTTGACCCCTGTATGCTTCATGTGAAGCCAACAGAATTTTTGCAAGATCTTTATAAACAGAGCTGCTGCCAGTCTGAACTGGAGGGGACAGACAAGTAACAAATTGAATGGAAAATTTCTTCAAAGACAGAGCCATGGACATTGAGGTGTGGAGTCAAGAGGTCTTGGGCTGGGAGAGTGGAGTGGTGTACACACATGGAGTGGGTGAGTTTGCCCCAGAGGTCAAGGACGAGCCTTCCATTTCAGTGTTCTGGAAGAGTTTTGCCACCCCAGGACCCAAAAAGGGTGAAGCACATTCCCAGGGGAATGGGGAGAGCCTGGCCACAATCCAACTGTTCTGAAGGGTTTGAGCATGTGCCTTGGGGATGGAAGGGAATCTGGGTGCTGCCCCAATGATTGAGGTGGGTGGGCCAAGAATGTGGTTTCCCCAATGTGTGGATGTGTTGGAACACTAACCTCAGAATTTAGAGAGGAAAGGGCTGCTGAAAAGGCCCTTAGGATGGGTTAGAGTCCCACTCTCTCAAGCCCCAAGGATGAAACGTCATTCTGTTAATGACTCTCAGACTTTGAAATCTAATGGAATTTGTCCTGCAGGTTTTAGGAACTGTTTTGGTCCTGTTAACCCTGTTTTCCTTATGGCAATGGAAATGTTTATCTTATGAATGTCCCTTCTTTGTATCTTGGAAGCACATAACTTGTTCAAATTTTCACAGTTCCACAGCTAGAGGTGAATTATACCTTAGAACAGACCATGCCTGTAATTGATTCCGATGGGATCCTGTACTTATCTACTGTTACTGAAATGATTTATGTTTTTGTGACATTGTGGTGGGGTGAATATATTTTGCATATGGAAATATAATGTCATTTGGGGTCCATGGGGTGGAATGTTTCAGCTTGGATGTATTATGTCCCCTAAAATTCCATTATTTTTTATGTAATCTTTTGTGGGCAGAGGTATCAGTGTTGATTGGATTTTAATTCTTTGAGTGTGTCCATGGAGATGTGCCCCACCCAACTGTGGGTGATGACTCTGATTGGATAATTTCCATGGAGGTGTTACCCCACCCATTCAGGGTGGGTTTAAATTAAATCACTGGAATCATATAAATGCACTGACAAATAGAAGGAGCTCAGTGCAGCTGACAGTGACATTTTGAAGAGGAGCTACATCCAAGAGGGACACTTTGAAGAAAGCACAGAAGCTGAGGAGTAGCTATGGATGACAGACAGTTTGAAGACAACTGTTGAAAGCAGACTATTACTCCAGAGAATCTAAAAGAGGACAAACACCCTAAGAGTAAAGGTTTTGAGGAACTGAAGCCTAGAAAGGAACGTCTTTGGAGAAAGCAATTTTGAAACCAGAACATGGGGGCAGATGCAAGCCATGTGACTTACCAGCTAACAGAGGTTTTCCAGACACCATTGGCCATCCTCCAGCAAAGGTACCCAATTTGCTGATGTGTTACCTTGGATACTTTATGGCCTTAAGACTGTAACTTTGTAACCAAATAAACCCCCTTTAATAAAAGCTAATCCATTTCTGGTGTTTTGCATTCCAGCAGCATTAGCAAACTAGAACACATTCTCAACAAATATTGGTGAATCCTAATATATTTTTACCATGTACTGAATATGTAGCAGTGCCATCTGAAAACATTTTTAAATTTTCCTTCAAAATCAATGATAGAAAACACTGTCATGTGTAAAACATGACATCTGTACCTTATTTTCTTCAGAATTCCATTTTAGTGCTTAAGAGTTGCATTTATTTTTAATGGCATGTGAAATACTGTATCCTTGTGTTGGTTCTAGAGACAGTAATTATTCATATTAGAGAATCAAACTTACAAATATTTTTTCATTTTGTG